>NW_015150814.1:212315-216455 GCF_000732505.1 Cyprinodon variegatus
ATGACTTGTGAACATGTCTACTGCATGCATCATTTAGGTAGTTAACATTGTATTACTTTTTTAACTCATTGGTTACTTATTGTCAGATGCTTCGGCTGGAGAGGGAGAGGAAATAAGAATCAGATACTTTAATAATCCCAGAGGGAAATGACTTTGATGGGACCAGTATGATTTAACAAGGGCCGGCCCTCGCACACTGAAATTAGGACCGGCCCAACGGGCAAATGCCCGGTAACACAGATTACCAGTCCGAGACTGGGTATGTCTTCCCACCAAAAGGAACTATAGCTAAGACAAGGCTGAAGGTGAAAGCTACATATGAGCTAAAGTTTGAACTGATGAGAAGACTTGAGCATATGAGGATTGCATTAACACGCTATCTATCTGGTCAGTGTAAATAAACTCTTAACATTGACCATCCGAATGACCTGTTCTTTCAGGTCCGTTCTACATGGAGACAAGATTAGGTGTCACTGCAAAAATATTGGGTTATTCAAACTGTGTATCCACACAGAACCGGTGTTTTAGAAGAACATAAAGGATCATTTTTGATACCAGGGCCCAGAATGGAAAAATGAGGGAACACCTGTTTCCTGTTCAGTGTGTTAGAATATGCCACACATCTATTTATTTAACAATGATATTGCAGCTCAATCGAACCACTGTAACAAATGTGAGCCTCTTCAAGAGAGTTCTCAGCAGTTTTATGAGCAAAGCTGCCTCCTCTTCTCCAGTGAACATGTTAAATAAAAGATGGACATTGGTTCTCAATGTCCAAAACTTCATCATGGTTTATGGCCCAACATAGGACATAGAATACACTAGATTACATCTTTAGACCATTCACTGGATTATAGCAATATGAAAATGAAAAGCTATCTGCAAGTACAGTGGAAACGGTATGCGTTTATTTATGACTGTTTAACAGGAAACTATTTTTTCTCTTTGTGTTGTGTAACATGATATCAGACGATCAGTTGGGCTAAGATGAACATAAAAAATGTAGTTAAAAAGGATTTTCCATTTTATTTTGATGAAAATTATAAACTACATAAAAGTCCAGTGATACATTGTTACAGTAATCTATTATTAAAGTGTATCTAAGACTTCGGCACCCTGTTGTAGTAAAACATTATTCACCTATGCTACATCGGTTGAATAAAGGGAGAACAGTGGTAATCATTTAGTCTGCACTTTATTTGGTATTTGCAAAGACAAGAGCAAGAAAATCATAACAGCCACAGCTCAAGTGCTCAGTCCTGTTCTGACTCAGACAAAACTTTCTATCTATCGTGAACTTATGCAAAAGCTGCGAGGGTCTTAAAACTAGTCAGTTTAAGCAAACAGAAAAAAGCTCAATAATTTTATTTACCCCACATCACATCAGAGATAAGACATTTAAGATTTAATTAACATCATGTTCTGAAAACACTCTTCTCCACTGCTAATTAATAACTTGGACAAACAGCCTCATGGTATCAAACTCATGCAAAAATTCAAACACCTCAAAAAGAATTAAAATGAGAATTACACATTGATATTACTGTATTTCTCTAAAGGTTTGTTTGGTTTAAAGTTTGTTCTTCATCTGCAGCTATAGCTCTTCTGAAGAAATATGACTAAAACATAAAAATGATAAAATATTTACAGTACTCTGGATCTTGACTCTAGATCACAGTTGTAAGTGTCTTTTATTTGACAACATTATTTTGCACAACAACATTCAACTTTTTTTTTTTATTTCCTCTTCCTCCAATTGAAATCTTAGTAAATTACCTCCTATCTTAATCATTTGCTCAGTTATTTCCAGCACAGCATCCTTTGATGTTGCACTTGTGGAAGCTACAGCTCCTCCTGTTATACCTCCAAATGCTGCTCCACCCACTGCTCCTACTGCTGCTGAAGCAAATTCAGAGGGTATAACTGGTTTAAGCACAACAGCACCTAAAAGTGCTCCCAGCAGTGCTCCCACTGTGACTCCAGCTGAGATAATCAAAATTTCCCCCCGGCCCCCCTTTTTCTTTTCTTCCCCCACTAACTCAAGAAGCATATTGGTGTAGGAGCCCTGACTGACTGTCATTGTTGTTATTGTGTTGAAAAGCTGCTCCACCTGAAACTTGTTACTCCTGTAACCTTCCTGCTTTTCTTTCCAGTATTTGTTATCAACAACGTGGCATCTGCCACCACACCTCTCTACTAGCTCTTTCAGATCAGAATCCCTTTTAAAAAAATCCTCAATTGTCACCCCATCTTCCAGTTGGTCTCCATGCGTAAACACAACCACAGCGTGTTTCAGAGCCTCCTCTGAGAAACACTGCTCTATTTGCTTGATGATTTCCTTCTCCTGGGCTGCGTATCGATCCACTCTCAGCACAATAAGAAAGGCATCAATCTTGGGTGCACACAGTTTGACACTGTGTATTATCTCACGCTTTAGTGTTTCGTCATCCATGTTGTTGCCAAAGAAGCCAGGAGTGTCGATCACTTTGATAGGTACCCCATTGATGTATTTTCTTTCTGCTTGGCCCAAATCTGTTTCAGATGTAGGAGATGATTTTTCTTTAAACAGACTGTCTCCCAGGATGGTATTTCCCAGGCTGCTCTTCCCAATACCAGTTTTTCCCAGCAGGAAAATATTGATTTCATTTGGTCCTAAAAAAACAAACATGTCATTTTAAATTACATGAATGATAGTTATTATATAACAAATATTAAACTAATTTACAGGTTTATAAATCTTCTATTACAACATTTCAATGGGGACACTCCATCACAATTTGTTAATGTGGGAATTAATATAAAGATGCAAATAATAATATTTTAATTGAATAATTTAGGCAAATGGATCAGCATTAACTTATAGAATCAATTTGTTATTTGACCAACTGAAAGACAAGGTAGTGTAAAAAATAAAAACAGAATGATTATATTTTTTTCTATGAAGCCGATGCTAATTTAACGGGATGCTATTTTAATTTAAACAGTGGTGTCAGAAGAACACACATTTGTTATTTAAGTAGAAGTATAGATACTGCAATTTAAAAACACTCTGGTAAAAGTTGAATTATTAACTTGGTCTCTTTACTCAAGTAAAAGTGAAAAAGTATGTGCTCCAAAAACTACTTAAAGTATAAAAGAAGAAAGTAACCTTTAAAAAAACAGCCGGATGCCATTATATGAATTGAAAGTTCAATTTTACGATTATTTGAAAAAATTCTTTGAGATAGGACCAAGGATGAGGGAGGGCTTGTTGGTCTCCATCTCCCGATACGCTCTCGCCTGTGTCCGACCTTTCAGACATTTCAACATCTTTTTCTGAATCCTACATTGTAGCATGGCATAGACAATTCACGTTAGCAGTTTGAAGAACACCTGCTTGCTTCTGATTATTTTCTTTAGCTAACCAGTGAGTGTTTGCGTTATATGACTCATCCAATTACACTAGTTTTCACTAGATGTGGATGGAGCCAATGATCTGCTTTGGATGGCGCATATGATGTGAAATAAATATTTATAAACATTAAACCAGGGGTAACCAATTAAAAATCAGTGGGTCCGAATAAAGAAAATCATTAACCAGTAAAGGTCCGGAGACATTTTTAATAATCTGTTACTTTAAACAGAATTTAACACTGAAATAAAATTAGGTGTTTATGCATCCACATTATACATTGAATTTTTAAATAAATAAAAAAAATATATAAAAAAGAAAATTTTTCCATTTAAAAATCTAAATTGCTTTTTTAAGTAGAGAACAACAATCTTTCACTTTGGTATATAGAAAATTTCCTGTTTCCCATATTTTATAAAACACCTGAACTGACCGTTTTATTTTTTCCTTACTTTTTTCTGTCTTAATGAGATCAGTGGGCTTTATCCTGCAAGGCTTTAAACCTATGGAGAGCCATTTCAGCCAAAATTAAATAAATAAATAAATAAATGGGTGAAATAAATAAAAAATGAGTAAAATAAATCAAAAAATGAAAAGTGGTTAAATAAAAATTAGATTAATGAAAAATGGGTAAATGGATAAAGGGATAAATGACAAATAGATAAATGAAAAAGAGAAATTGGGAAATTGATAATATGAAAAATAAATAAATTAAAAATTGGTTTAATGAAAAAGCTAAATTATTTATT
>NW_015150814.1:216995-223001 GCF_000732505.1 Cyprinodon variegatus
AGTCATTCTGTTGTTGATCTGCTGTAGTGTTTGGGATCATTATCATGTTGATGGACAATTATAGGCCATTCATGGAATCACATTGAAATTGAGATGATATTTTTTTTATGTTCACCATGTTGGGATATATTATCATATATATATATATATATGATAATATATATGAAAAGGTTTGCATTTAAATTTACCAGTGCCTATTTAACCAAAAATAGTCTAAATATGCCTTTTATATGTGGATGTATCCTGTGTTTTCTTTTGAAGATTTGAAGATAAATTGTGCAGAGGTTGTTAGGGTTGTTAAGTTTCCCCAACCTTAAGCTTTAAAAAATGGAAACAAAGACAGTGTAAGATTTTTCCTGAAATGCTTTGCAAAAGGGAGTACAGGGTTAAACAGTCAACCTCTGCATCTCCGCTTGGCTCAACACTTGCCAGGATTTTTATTGAGCAGTCAGCACATTAAAACAGCAGGTGTTAGTGTCGATTACGCAGTCTCTTACTGTAGACATAGCATGAACTTTTAGGATAGGAAACTTGTGTGGTTTCAGTATACGCTTTATACGTGATTTTCACTTCTCTGCTTCTCAAATGAAAAAGAGGAAATCATTCTTGCAAAACATTTGACTTTCTTATGACCTTCATACAATATTTCCAATAATGAGAGTAACTTATAGAAAAACAAATGATTGAGAGCAATATAACATATCAATGAATAAAATAATAAAAACAACAGAAATCATAATAACTCAAACGGAGGTAAACAGAGGTAAAACCCACTCTTATTTTTTTTATCTAATATGTTCTCTCTGTATTATGCAAAATAATACATTGAAAGGACGGTAAATAAATGTATTCTATTTACATGAGCACTGAAACTATAAGAGGAACTGACACTGAGCATTTAAAATATTAACTTCACTATACAAGTTTTACATACAGCCTGTAGTTACTCTGTGTAGCCCATTTCATGTATTTTATCTAGGGCTGAAACAATTTATCATATTAATCGATTATTTAAATAATCGTCAACTGATTTAGTAAATGATTAATCGTTAACTGGTGTAGAGGGCCACTTTAGCCGACAGAGGAACCCACTTAGAGCAGGAATTATACCTAGATTGTAAAAAAATATGTAAACATTTTGCATTTAAGACAAAAAAAATGTTTTGTCTGTCAATATTCTCCATTCAGAACTCCTTAAGAGGAAATGTTTCTGTTTCACCTGGTTTCATTTCGTAAAAAGTCTACTTTAAGGAACCTTTGGCTTCGACAGATTAATCACTTTGCAAAATAATCATTAGTTGCTGCCCTAATTTTATGATAACATTCAAAACACATTTCTTCCATCATACAGCACTGAAGGGCAGCTGCTTCACACTGAGGCTGCCCTGCATCATTGTATCTGGGTTTCCTACAATCATATAATGTTTTTATTATACAAGTGGGTTTTTAATAGTAAAGGATTAAATGTAACAAAACTTTTTATCATCATCCTATCTTGCTTACTGTCTGACTGCTTAAATTGCTCCCTAGGTCTATTTTCTTTTTTATTGACATTATCTACAAAGCACAACACTAAGAATGAGCCTAGGTTTATTCAAATGTAAAATCACTTTTAACAATTATAAAAGACAACATAACACTATCTTATCTGTAATGTAATAGTATCCAAAATAAACAGCCAGGTTCAAGCATTATTTACCAGACATTAATGTTTGTACTTATTTACTTATGGACCGTGTGGAAATCTAGAAAAATAGAATCAGTGTAAATAGAGTTCCTCTGTTTGTCTTTATCCTATTTCTAGAAGAAGAAGTCAATTAAATAAAACTATTTTAATGTGGAAAATAAAAAACAGCAGATCTTTAGCATCCTTCTTGTGTTGTTATGTTCTACAAAATAAATAACAGCTGTTATTTATACCTGAACTGCCGTCAAAAAACAGAAAACATTAATAGCAAAGCAATAATGGTAAAGGGAATCAGAAATGTTGATAGCTTACAGTCTTTGCTCATTTTAACAGTTTTCAGAACCCCTGTCTGACTAAGAATATTTTGTTTTAGAAAAGAAATCTTAATGTTGGTTACTTTCATTTCTTAAGTTCCACAAATCCAAACTCTCTCCTGCTTCTTTACAGAGCTGCAATCAGAAGCTTTCGCCTGTTTTAGCATAAATAATATTTAGTTTTTTCATTCGGACTAGTTTCATAGCCTAATATTAATTTTGGTAACCGCGTTTTTTTTTGTTTTTTTTTGTGCTCCAAGCATGCGCACACATACAGACTAGAAAACAAGTAATCGGAGAGAGAGAAGAATGAACCTAAGGCAGAAAAAAGCAAAGCCGCTGTTCCTCCCGTATTGCTGAGCTTCGACTTATCCGCTGAGCTTTAGGAGAGCATGGGCGATATTATCATTAAATTAATTAGAGCAAAACATGCAGAAATTAAGGCTTAATTTAATATGATATATTTAAATAATCCCCATCAGCATCCAGCATATGTGCGGTTTCTGATGGAGAGGAGAAATCTGCTTCCTTGTTTGTTGAAGGACCAATAGTTTACATCCAATCTTTTAAATAAACAGTGTTAGTTTTTCAAATGTATAAGAATTATGTTCTAAGTTGTAATTATGGATATGTTATTATTATTTTTTAATTTGACAAACCGGATCTTCTCGTAGTTCTTTTTCCTGTTTGGTGCGATTGCAATAGCGGATCATCTTGACCATCTTGACCTGGCCGGACCGGAGCAAAGCCTGAACATTTAGAGTATGTTTGACTCATCCTGCTGCTGTGAAGCATTCAAACCCAGGTTTAAAGTCTTGCAGGGCAGCATAAAGCCCACTGCTCTCATTAAGACGGAAAAAACAAACAAACGGTGCATTCAGATGTTTTATAAAATATGTGAATCAGGAAATTGTATATATACCAAACTGAACGATTGTTGTTCTCTAACAAAAACCACTTTAGATTTTAAAATGGAAAAAATTTTCTATTTTTTTCTATATTTTTTTATTTAAAACTTCAATGTATAACATGAATGCATAGACACCTCATTTTATTTCAGTGTTCAATTCTGTTTAAAGTAACAGATCATTAAAAAATGAAAAAAGGACCTTTACTGGTTGATGATTTCCTTTATTTTATACGATCATTGGTGCCATCCACATCTAGTGAAAACGAGAGTAATTGGATAATTCATATAACACAAACACTAAAGGAAATTATCAGAAGCAAGCAGGTGTTCTTCAAACTGCTAACGTGAATTGTCTATGCCATGCTAGAATGTAGGATTCAGAAAAAGATGTTTGAAATGTCTGAAAGGTCAGACACAGGCGAGAGAGTATCAGGAGATGGAGACGGAGACCAAAAAGACCTCCCTCATCCTTGGTGCTATCTCAAAGATTTTTATTTATTTTTTTGTCGAAAAATTGAGCTTTCAATTCATATAGTGGCATCTGACAGTATTTTTTTAAAGGTTACTTTATACTTTTATACTTTAATTAGTTTTTGGAGCACATACTTTCCACTTTTACTTGAGGCCAAGCTGATACTTCAACTTTTACCAGAGTGTTTTTAAACTGCAGTATCTATACTTCTACTTAAGTAACAAATGTGAGTTATTTTGACACCACTGATAGAAAGACATGACAAAAATAGTACGTTGTTATAAACTACTTGAAAAATGTTTTAACAAGCCTAAGAATACCAAACAAAGTTAGAAAATACTCTTCTCCCACAGAATGGTAATAAAATATTATGACAGTTAAGGTGGTAGGAGTTAAAAAGAATAGACAGGACAGACTAAATAAATAACAAGTATCTTACCTGCCATTATGAAGAGAAGCTCAAAAAGGTGCAGACTGTGTAGTTAGTTTTTAAAATGTTAGTCCTTGATCTGTTGCTCTTTCAACTAATAGGTGCTAAACAGTTTCACTTTTGTTTTTGCGTTCATAGCCACTTCCTTTAACCAAATGTGTTTCCACAGCTACTTTGGGTTTTTAGGCGGAGATGTCTCTTACAGACCAAAAAAGAACATGTAGTTGTTCTGGCATATATTTGACAGGTTTGTGGTCAGCTTGGTTTAAGATAAAATTGGTCTAATTACTGCTATCACTAATGATAGGTAGATGAAGGCTCATAAGGCGTCCCGCCAGATTTCCCTAAACTGTACAGTATTGATAGGGTCTTGGTCATAGACGTATTTATAAATAGACCCCGCATTGACCTGTATTGCCAATTGAAGTTCACAACACAAATTAAGGTTTCATACAAATATTTTGCATAAAACAGAACACTCAAATGTTTAAGATTTTTTTTTATTTATTACATTATAAATACCACACACACAAACAGAGAAAGTTATAATAGAAAAAAGGTGATACAATGACAGACAAATACGTGCAAGAAGCAAGAAAAAAAAAGGTTTTATCCACGTGCATATCTAGGATTCCAGGAGATCAGGGGCTTAGCCCAGGAGGCAATCGAATCAGATGCCCGAGCCACCTCAGCTGGCTCCTTTCCACTTGGAGGAGCAGCGATTCTACTCTGAGCTCCTCCCGGGTAACTGAGCACCTCACCCAATCTCGAAGAATGCGGCCAGCCACCCTGCGAAGGAAACTCATTCGGTCACTTGTATTCGTGATATTGTTCTTTTGGTCATTACCCAGATCTCATGACCATAGGTGAGGGTGGGAATGTAGATTGATCGGTAAATCAGCTCCCTCTTCACCACGACTGTCATGATCTTGGCACCATTGGCTGGGTTTTACTCCTTCTCCTTTGCTCCTCCCCAGCCTAATCATCTCTTATCAGATCCATCTATTTCTCCTGCTATTGATGCCACTGGTGCCCTGCCCATGGTGCCAGATTAATCAAGCTGTTCGGTGAGAGTAACTCTACCGTTCTGATTATTGTTCTGATTCTCTGATTGTGACCTTTTTCTGTCTTGTGGATCCTGAGTTTTTGCTTTACTCCCGCCTGCTATTTTCATCTGCTCTGTTCTGGACTGATTCCTGGATTCTTCTGGCTTACAGAACCTGGACTTTTCTTCTAAACTCGGCTTGGATTCCCCTTCTGTACCTCTCTGATATTCTGATCTATGAACTTGGTTCTGCTACTACTTTGGCTTCACGACACTGCTGCTTCTCGGCGTCAGCTGGTATAAGCCCTGCTCGTCTGTCAGCGCTCAGGGGGTGGCGCCCGTCACAAGCGGAGGACAGTCGCCCTCTCGTATTCTTCGCTTTCCTCTGGGAACAGACTGAACTGTTAACCAGGTCAGTGACCAGTGCTCTTAGTAGTTATCAGCCCGTTATTCTTAGTTACTGACCTGAGTTCTCTATTCCTACAGAAGATCCGCTCCAGCTGATGAATAGCCGCACACCCTTTTAAAATAAAGACCGTTTAAACTCATTGATCTGTCGGTATTGAATATTGGATCAAAGGTTTCAAGCTTTTGACAGAATAATCTGGCCACATTATGAATCCATCAGCAGACAGATAATGGAGCGAGGGCATATATCATAACATTTCTCTGCTTGAATCTGGTGTTGACTGAGATTCTCACTCACCTGCGCAAACAGACTTCAGCTGCCTCTGATCTTTCCCACATAGCCACGCCCGTATCCACGCCTCCACCTGCTGTCTCTGCCTGTCATGAACCACATCTGTCTACACCAGAACTGTATAGGGGCGATCCGGAGCAGTGCAGAGCTTTTTTAACCCAGTGTGAAATCCTCTTTGAGCTGCAGCCCTCCATGTTTCCTTCTGATCGAGTTATGGGGGACGTCGGAGTGGCAGAATAACTCATTCCTGTGTGGCTCATATGAGGGTTTTTCTGGGGAACTAATTTGAGTTTTCAGTCCTGTTCTTCCCTGCAGAGAGGCTTCTAGGGGACTCTTGACTTTAAAGCAGGGGAATTGGTCAGTTTCTGAGTACATTATTGATTTCCACCTGCTGGCTGCTGAAACCCCCTGGAATGAGGAGGCTGTCATGGATGTGTTCAGCACTTGA
>NW_015150814.1:223356-225779 GCF_000732505.1 Cyprinodon variegatus
GTGGTGAGGGTCACTGGGTGAGATTTTGCCCAGTTAAGAGGGAAGGCTCAGTAGGACCAGGGAGGATCCCGCTGAGCCAAGCTAGACTGTCTGCCTCCCCAGAACTCCTGCTCCCTGTGACTATTTCTGTCGGTGCTTTCAGTCATAGTCTTTCAGCGTTTGTGGACTCTGGAGAAGACCACAAGTTTATGGATGGGGACCTGGCCAGACAACTCGGCATTAAGCTCCTTCCCTCAAAGGACACCCACAAGGTACTAGCCTTAGATGGCCATGAGCTCAACCGGTCATCTCTTATGACAGAGCTGGTCCAGCTAGTTGTGGGTGGTAAACATGCTGAGAGCATTTCCTTCATAATCATTGCCTCTCCTCAGGTTCCAGTCGTTTTGGGCTTGACCTGGCTAACCAAGCACAATTTACACATCGACTAGCAGAAGTTGGAAGTTTTAGGTTGGGCTACTTCCTGTCTTGTTCCTGTCTACACTGTCAGAATCCTCCGTTAAGAGTGAGGATGATGATTATTACCCTGAATCTAAGGTTCCTGTGGAGTATCACAATTTCCTGGAGGTTTTCAATAAAAGCAGAGCAACCTCTCTGCCTCCACACAGGCCTTATGATTGCAGGATTGATTTTCTGCCAGGAACCACACCCCCTAGGGCAGGGGTCGGCAACCCAAACTGCTCAAAGAGCCATATTGGACCAAAAAAAAAACAAAAAATGAATCTGTCTGAAGCCGGAAAAATGTAAAAGTCTTATATAAGCCTCGTTTGGCAACACAAGTGTATTACTATACCACTATGGAAAAGGACTATGTGGGCTTAAATATATAATAAACATTCATGGTGAAATGTTTATCCTGAAGCAAATTTCACAATGCAGCATGAGGTGAGGGAGTAGCAGAGAATGCTCTCACCGCGTGGAATTCACCGCGCGCCGCTTCACTGCCCTTCACTGCGCAGTTTAGGTTTTGCTGCATTGATGAAATTATAGAAACACGATAAAGGAATCTTTCTATGGTGGACGTGTTTCTGTTGGGAGGAGCTGAGTGAGTCATTAGGAACCAAGCAGGAACTGACATCCATCAGAGCAGTGCTCTCTAATTCTGAAATCCCACATCCTCCGTCACCAGCGTTTCTTGGTGTGATTCATATTTTTAGGATTTGGGGAAAAAAATGGAAGAACGTTCACATCCCTGTATCAGAGCGTTACCTGTTTGATCTGTGGACGGCTTTCCATCCTTGTAACCAAACTAGCAGCAGTAGTGGAGTTTGGAGATGCAATCCATTTCTTTGTGCTCCTCTAATTTATCCAGAAGTTCTGCAATCACACTTTTTCTCTCACTCCCAGCTTGGTGATCGGCTGCATATTTAGATTTCCCAGGAAATGCCTTTCTAAATTTTTATTTTTATTTTTTGGCAACCTCTCATTACAAAGCAAAAATGCGGGCAATCCTTCCACATTAATAATGAAAGCAAATGATTGGCTCCATTCTTTGAATCCTCTTTTCTCATTAGCTATCTTCAAATTTTACAATTTGTAATTCATGGTCCGAGACACACCCACCGCTTTGTTTGCCTGGCACCACGCCACGCTGGTTTGTTGCAAGTTGTGACCACTGATCTATATGGCTATGATGCAAATTATTGTTTCAATTTATTTATTATACAAATGTTTACAGTATTGAAAAACAATTCATTTTTGTTTGACCTCCTGCACATCATATTAAAAAATATATATATATAGATTTTCATAAATCTTTAAAAAAGCTTGAGGGAGCCGAAAGGGGACGCTAAAGAGCCAGATGCGGCTCCGGAGCCGCAGGTTTTCGACCCACGGCCTAGGGTTAGGTTAGTTTTTTTTTATCTGTTCCTGAAACTCTCGCCATGGAAAAATATATCTCTGAATTACTTAGAGCTGGCATTATCTGTCCCTCCTCTTCCCCTGCTGGTGCTGGTTTCTTTTTCTGGGGAAGAAGGATGGTTCCTTCAGGCCATGTATAGATTACAGGGGTCTAAACAACATCATGATCAAGAATCGCTACCCCATACGTCTGATAAACTCAGCTTTTGACCAAATTCAGGGGGCAAACATTTTTTTTCAAGCTGGATCTCCGCAATGCTTACCACCTGGTCCGCGTTTGTGAGGATGACGAATGGAAGATTGCTTTCAATACTGGCCATGACAATTTGGTGATTTCTTTTGGGCCCACTAATGCGTGTGCAGTTTTTCAGAATCTGGTTAATGAGGTGCTCAGAGAACTGACACAGACAGAGAACTGCTTGCAGTGAAGCTGGCTTTAGTTAGACACTTGGACACTTTAGACACTTGGACACCACCTTGAGAAATCATTAGGTTTCCATTAATTCCAATGTAAAAGATGAAAAAAAAACCAATGTTTTTCTATTTTTTTTTTTTTTTTTTTTTTT
>NW_015150814.1:229210-232997 GCF_000732505.1 Cyprinodon variegatus
AAACACCCTATCAATACAGGTTAGGGAATCTGGAGAAATGCTTGATGAGGCTTCATCTGCTGATCATTAGTAATAGCAGTAATGAGACAAACTCTATCACAAACATCCCAGCCTAACAACCCAATGTTGTCGTGGAAACACATTTGGTTAAAGGACGTGGTTATTAACCCAAAAACAAAAGTGAAAATGTTTAGCGCCTATAAGTTGAGAGAGCAACAGACCGACTACCAACATTTTAAAACTGTCTACACTAGGCTCTAGTTTCAGACTCCTCCCTATTATCAGCAGTAGGAACAGAGAGCATTTCTACTTTCCACTCAAATATGTTTGAAAATACATGGAGCCCACTTTTAAACCATAATAGATGATTTAAGAAATCTCTGCCTGTGACGGCTAAAACCCCCAACCCCTTTATTTATTTATAAATTATTTGTAGTTTTTTTTTATTTCTATATTTGTTCATTTTTATTAGATATATTTGATTTATTTATTTTATATATGTGTCATGATTCTTGGCAATAGTGCTGGTATAATTCATCATTCAATACGCCTGTGAGCTCCACCCCATTCCCAATCAGCCTCCATCAGATACAAATGCTGACCTGACTATGTAACCAGCTCTCAGACCTTTTACTAGTGCCATATTTAAAAGTATAGCCCACTTTTAAATCATATTAGATGATTTCAGAAATATCTGCCTATGCCAGCTAAAACTCCCAACCCCTTTATCTATCTATAACTTATTTATTGTTTTATATTAACATTTTTTAAGTCACATACATTTTATTTATTTATTCTCTATATGTATTATTTTTTGTATTTCATATTTCCTTCATATGCGCTGTGTCTGATTTTACATTAAATGAGGTCGTCCATTAGCCCCTTTATCCTGAGCTCCCCCTTTCAAGGGGCCTGGAGCTATTTTACACAATAATAAGCTTGTAGCTGATTAACTCTGACATTAAAACACATTTATCATATGTCCACATCTTCATCTGAGATTCCTCCACCAGACTATCTACTAATCTACTAATATCCACCAACAACGGCTTCAACACCATGCCAAAAAGCACTCAGAAAGAATGAACAACCAAGGGTAGGTGGGCCTGCAACAAAAAACATACAAACAACAAAAAAGTAACTCACAACGAAAGAAAACAAAAAACACAATAAACACAACCAAAACAAACTAACAAAAAAAACACCAATCACAACCAACTAACAAAAAAAAAAAACAAAAAAAAACCAAAAAAAAAAATGTAAAAAAAAACTAAATTTTAAATTGAAAAAATAAATTCCAAACTTCAGCATTTGTGCCAAACTGTTACAAAATGGCAAAATAAAGGTTTTCCTGGATTTTTATTCAATCTAATCATCATTAAGTTCTCAGTTACTTGCTCTGTGGGCACGAAACTGGATACAGATGTAACCAATATGTTACAGTTACAGTTCATTCTGTTTATTTCCTTTGTTAAAGGAAAATGTAAAAGATTTGTCTGTAAACATGTTTTATTAGGCAAACCTTACGTTTTGACCGTTTAAATAAAAATTTCTCAGGCCCAGAAAAACTTATAATGTTCAAATGATCACATCCACACCCCCCTGCATGACCTTTATGTTGGTTGATAATATTAGCAGTTTAGGCCGTAGGCCTTTTTTGGAAATTAGCCCTGTTGTTTAAGAAAGAAAAAACAAAAGAAATTTAACTTGATTTATGTCATTATACATTGCTTTGTAACTAGTGAAACAGTTTCCAATAAATACTGTTAGAAGAAAAGGAGGGACTCAAGAATCTGCCAGACCCGTCGTACATTTCGCTGTCCAGATATGATTGCATAGCTTGCCTCAAAGACCTGTATTCCCAAATTAGCAAAACTTTAGAAATACTTAACCCTTTAAATAAAAGTCTTACATAAATAGATCACCACATCAATGGCATGTTAGTAAGCAAAAACAAATCCACAAAATGCAGACCTTAATTTTTTACATCATAAAAAATTCACATTATTTATTGTTTGTATATTGAAAAGATGTCAAACGATTTTTTAAATTTAATAAAGTCCAAGTTTAATATAAATAATAAAATATTCTTCAAGGTTTACGGGTCTGATGTACCAATCACCAAACATTTATAGTCTCAAGATGATGTTAGATAACATCTTTTACAAACATCAAAAATGTATTTCATACATATCTTATAACTACTATGTTTATTTAAATGAATATAGCATATCCTTAAATTAGCATCTGATTCAGAGCAAAAATACAATAATTCTATTTTTATAAGCTATAACTCGGTAATAAGGTGTTTTTAATCCTGTATGAATTTGTTTTACACTAGGTTGTCTTTCAGTTGGTCAAATAACAAATTGTTTCTTTAAGTTAATGCTGATCCATTTGCTTTCGTTAAATCATTGCTTTAAAATATAATTTCTTGTATCTTCATAATAATTCTCAGCTGAGTGTTCACATTGAAACGTTCTAATAGAAGATTTATCAAACTGTAAATTGGTTTAATAGTTGTTATATCATAACTATCATCCAACTAAATAAAAATAACATGTTTATTTTTTTAGGATCAGATGAAATCAACATTTTCCTGCTGGGAAAAACTGGTATTGGGAAGAGCAGCCTGGGAAATACCATCCTGGGAGACAGTCTGTTTAAAGGAAAAACATCTCCTACATCTGAAACAGATATGGGCCAAGCAGAAAGAAAATACATCAATGGGGTACCTATCAAAGTGATCGACACTCCTGGCTTCGTTGGCAACACCATGGATGAAGAAAGGCTAAAGCGTGAGATAATACACAGTGTCAAACTGTGTGAAGGCAAGATTGATGCCATTCTTATTGTGCTGAGAGTGGATCGATACACAGCCCAGGAGAAGGAAATCATCAAGCAAATAGAGCAGTGTTTCTCAGAGGAGGCTCTGAAACGCGCTGTGGTTGTGTTTACGCATGGAGACCAACTGGAAGATGGGATGACAATTGAGGATTTTGTTGAAAAGGATTCTGATCTGAAAAAGTTTGTAGAGAGGTGTGGCGGCAGATGCCACGTTCTTGATAGCAAATACTGGAAAGAAAAGCAGGAAGGTTACAGGAGCAACAAGTTTCAGATGGAGCAGCTTCTCAACACAATAAAAACAATGAAAAACAGCCAGGGCTCCTACACCAATCTGCTTCTTGAGTTAGTGGGGGAAGAAGAAGGCAATGGGGGAAAGGGGCCGAATTCGATCATCTTAGCTGGAGTCAAAGTGGGAGTATTGCTGGGAGCAATTTTTGGTGCTTATATGGTTGTGCCTTGTACAGTGGCTTCAGCAGCAAAAATAGCTGTGGGTGGAGCAGTAATTGGAGGTGCAGTAGGGGGAGCTGTAGCTTCAGTTGGGCAAATTATTAAGATAAGAGGTATTTCATTTTATATAACCGAAAGTAAAAAAAAATGTTGAGGGGTCAAATAAAAGAAACCTACAACTGCAAGATACAGAGTACAGGAGATGTAATTTTAATGTTTTAGTCATTTGTCTTCATGGAGATCTATAGCTGTAGATAAAGAACAAAAGTTAAACCAAACAAAACTTGAGAAAAAAGCAGTAATATCAATGTGTAATCCTCATTTTATTATTTTTGAAGTGTTTGTGTATGAGTTTGATACAATGAGGCTCTTTGTCCATATTATTAATTAGCATTTGAAGAAGACTGGTTTTAGAACCATTTTGTTAATTTAATTTTAAATCTCTTATCTCTGATGGTATGTGGGATAAAAAAATGATTTTGCTCAAACCATG
>NW_015150814.1:233176-236283 GCF_000732505.1 Cyprinodon variegatus
TAAATACATTTTCATAATAGAATACTGTAACAATGGTGTACTATTCATCAATGTACTTTTATATAGTTTTTCTTATTCATCAAAATAAAATTGAAAATCCTTTTTAACTAGATTTTCTATGTTCATCTTGGCCGAACTGATTGTCTGATATGATGTTACACAACACATCATCAAATGGGACCCAAAGAGAAAAAATAGTTTCCTGTTGAACAGTCATAAATGCACTTTCAAAATAGATTACAGCAACTATTGCATATTTCTTCCACTACAGTTGCAGATCGTTTTTCATTTTCCCAGTTTTCATTTTCTTATGTTGGGCCATAAACCATGAGGAAGTTTTAGACATTGAAAACCAATGCCCATCTTTGATCACTGGAGAAGAGGAGGCAGCTTTATTCATCGAACAGCTTTGACTAGTTTTTAGTCATTTTACCAGAAATATGTTTGACTTGGAGATTAAGTATTTTTATTTATAAACTCTTATATTTTGAACAGAAGTTGTGGTGAATTTATTCCATATATGTGCAGAATTAGCAGTTTTATCATAATTTGAGCTTGATTCACTTTTTCTTTTTTTGTTCACAAACAATAGATTACAGTTTGAATAATGTCTGATTAAATAAGATATTTACCACCCATACTGGGGTGGGAAATAAATGTATTTAAATTTCACGGACACCTATGAACCACAGACGGTAACAACTAAGTTTTTTTTTTTTTTTAACAATGTTTTAGTTTCTTTTGCTTCACAAAATGAAATTGAAATTGTGTTTTTATGTCAATACTAGCCTCACTGATTGTCTGATTTAGGGGTGTAAATAATAATCGTTTTGTATCGATGCATCGATCCAACAGCTGACTATCCGATGCATCGATACGTCTGCAAGGGTATCGATTCATGTTTTTTTTTCCTCCGGTCTATTTTTATCCATTAGCAGGTCAAACACACAAATACAAATACTGTTACTAGATTACATAAATGACGCACATCTTTTAAACTTAATTTGAAGTATTTTCATATTTTTAAAGATTTTTTTTGTCAAAGTTTAGCTTTTTTTCCTAAATAGCTTCTATGTTATGTGAACCAGTGACTCAAAATCTGTATTTATTTTTCTTCTAGCCTGGACATATGAAGCACATATGTCCAGGCTTCCATTTCCATTTTAAGCCTTTTCTTATTTTAGCCTTTAGTAGTAACCCTTTAATAGCAAAACTATTGTTCTTCCTCAGTACCTTTGGTTTATATGAACCACTGAATCTGTTTAAAGCTATTCTACTAGATGAGTCAGAGGAGACACCCTTCATGCATTTTTTTTTAAACCATGAAGACAAAAAAAATAACGCTAAAATTTGAATGAAAAAATCCTCAAAAATAAGAAAAGGCTTAAATGGAATAAAAATGTCTGTTGGCCACAAGACAATTTCTTTCTTTTTATTTCTCAACATTGTTTAGTTCAGAAGTTTTTCAGCAAACCTTTAAAGAACCACCATTGTTGAGAAGAGGGAGCAACATAGAGCGGCTGGCTGGTCTCTGAGCTCCAGAATTGGATCAACTGTGAGACAGATGCTGCTAACTCTGCGGAGCATTAAAGGGGTCATAGAATGATTCTATAGGGTATTTGGTGCTGGTCCTTAAGGTCTCTGAATAGGGTGTGTAACACTGGTTGGGCTGAAAATGGCATATTTGCTGTTCTATGAGGTCTAGTGCAAGCCTGGTTAAAAGCCCTAGAATGAAACGAAAGGTTTTCCTCCTTTTATGGTATGCTTATGAATGTTTAGACGAGCTGTGCACTGATTGGTTTGTTTACAATGAGCGAAGCTGCTGAGCAAAGACGCATCATAGCAACAAGCACTCACTAACTGAAACATCATTTTGTTGATAAGGTAAGGTGACTAGAAATTCTCTTTTTCCCGGACATGTCCTACTTTTCACACCTAAAAAAATGACAGGAGGGAATTTCAAAATCGTCTGTGATTTTGGTCAACTACAGTGCAGCACGTTGTTGAAACACACCAGGCATTCGAACAGAGCCGTCAGCTCCGGGGCTGATCCTGGAACTCCGGTGGATGGGGGCAGGGAGCCAGCCAGTGATGGAGCGACCAAACCCGACCCGGTCACGGAAGCCTGGACACAGGCGGCCCCGTGCTTCCCCCCTCCTGCCTTACTGGCCCCCAGCCCCCCTCCTCTGCTGAGGACGGTCGGCTCATGGCTCTCTGCTGAGGTCCGATACAGTCAGCAGCCAAGCAGTCAACACTTCATACCCCCCTCTCCCTTGGGCCAGTGAACCAATAGGCTGGTCTGTATGTCAAGTTCAAGGTGTGACAAAAGTACAGGCCAGAATCAAATAAGGCAACATCCCCAAGTTTGTGTAAACTCTGGGGTTCGTTTGGATTTGCCTCTTTTATGGTCTAAGTTTTGAAATGTGAGATTTGAAGAAAAAGGAGGTGTCGATGGCGTTTGAACTTCACTGTACATCCATTTCACCCACGGAACTATTGTTATTCATCTATCACAATGTAAACCATGTTTCAAAAACAATGACCCCTTTAATAAGCTGGCTTCAAACTAACATCCCTGCAGCCATTCATCACACTTTTCTGAAGCAACCTTTGAGTTCACAAAGTTTTTGTTTGCCGCACATCCCACACAGATCCAGATCCAGACACACAGATCCAGATCCAGACACAGAGAGTTAGATCCGGACACACAGAGTTAGATCCAGACACACAGAGATAATACAGACACACAGAGTTAGATCCAGACACACAGAGTTAGATCCAGACACACAGAGTTAATACAGACACACAGAGTTAGATCCAGACGCAAAGAGTTAGATCCAGACACACAGAGATAATACAGACACACATAGTTAGATCCAGACACACAGAGTTAATACAGACACACAGAGTTAGATCCAGACACACAGAGTTAGATCCAGACACACTGAGATAATACAGACACACAGAGTTAGATCCAGACACACAGAGTTAGATCCAGACACACTGAGATAATACAGACACACAGAGTTAATACAGACACACAGAGTTAGATCCAGACACACAGAGTTAGATCCAGACACACTGAGATAATAAAGACACACAGAGTT
>NW_015150814.1:237506-249156 GCF_000732505.1 Cyprinodon variegatus
TTAGATCCAGACACACAGAGTTAGATCCAGACACACAGAGTTAGATCCAGACACACAGAGTAAGATCCAGACACACAGAGTTAGATCCATACACACAGAGTTAGATCCAGACACACAGAGTTAGATCCAGACACACTGAGATAATACAGACACAGAGAGTTAATACAGACACACAGAGTTAGATCCAGACACACAGAGTTAGATCCAGACACACTGAGTTAGATCCAGACGCACAGAGTTAGATCCAGACACACAGAGTTAGATCCAGACGCAGAGTTAAATCCACACATACAGAGTTAGATCCAGACACACAGTTAGATCAAGACACACAGAGTTGATATAGACACACAGAGTTAGATCCAGACACACTGAGTTAGATACAAAGAGTTAGATCCAGACACACAGAGTTAATACAGACACACACACATATATATATATACAAAGGTACATATTTTTTTAAATTTAGGAATGTGGCAATAAGAATAATGATGCAAAAATTGTCTTGATGCCAAAAAACCAAAAAGAGCCCAACAGATTTTACTTACAAGTGGAGCAGTAGTGTTACGCTTGTTTAATGCATATAAATTGCTTAATTATATTTATGCAGGGAGTTTTACAGATTAAATGGACACTGCAATGTAAGTAGAATAGATGAAGAAAAACTGAAAAAAGGAGAAAAGATGAGAGAAAGAGGAGATAAAAGGGAGATATTAATAAAAGATCTTCAGTCTACTTCATCACCTGCAAAGAGATGTAAAAAGAACAGCACAACCAACAGACATGGTACAAGACATACAGTAAAGTAACACCTAGATCAGGGGTGCCCAACCTTTTTTAAACCAAGAGCTACTTTTGAAGTTGATGGCATGCCGAGATCTACCAAGCCAAACACAAGGAATGGGCAGTATTTGTTTTTTATTTGCACAGGTGGAGTCCAACAAACAAGGAAATTATCAATTGTGTCAAAACAGAACTTAACTATCTCATAAGAACTTCACACTCACTCACTCACTCACTCACTCACTCACTCACTCACTCACTCACTCACTCACTCACTCACTCACTCACTCACAGACATGCAGTCAAGATCTCCAGACAAAGGCTGTGCAGTCAAAAAATCTAAATAAACCAGTTCATACACACACAGTCCAGTAGAAAAAAACAAAAAACATTAGAATTGTATATATATATATATATATATATATATATATATATATATATATATATATATATATATATATATATATATATGTATATATGTGCGGCAGTATTTTAATTATGAATTAAAGTGCAGCCTTGAAAAGTAAAAAAAAAAGAAATGTGTGGCTGTGGAGCCGCGGGTTGCTGACCACATTCCTAACATGTTGTAGAGTGAACTGAATTGAAGATGACATATTATCAAATATCAAAAACTTTAAAAAATCCTAAATCACAATAGCTAAAGAAAAATTACAGTACTAGAATCTGAACTCATTTAAGTATTAATAAAATTGGCTGTATAAAAATCTACTCAAGTAAAATCTATTTTAACACCTAATTCATTCTTTAAAGGAATAGTACACCCAAAACATGATTAGCCTTCATTTTCTACTCACCCCCATGCTGAACAACACTCTCGAGTACTTTTTTGATATCTCAAATGCATCTGGAGATCTGGGAGGCTTCTTGCTGTCTGCTGACATTCAAATNTTTTCAAGGCTGCACTTTAATTCATAATTAAAATACTGCCGCACAGCTGTTGTTGGTGAATGATGCAGTGGTAGCTCCAAAAATCCGGGAAAGTTTCAGACAGCTTGAACAGAGCAACGAATCCAGCAGGGTGCCCAACCATAGATGGAGCCCCATCAGTTGTGATAGATGTAATTATCTCATTATATCTTCAGATTCCTCTTCACACTTCAGAGTCCCTGGTAACAACCTAGCAACAGTGGCAAACTATGCCCAACAATCAACATGCATTAAAAAAGGTTGCCTGCATACTTTTTATGTTTCATTTTATTATTATGAAAATACACATTGGCCTCTCGTGATCAATGATTTGATTAGTGTTTTTAAAACTTTTTTTTAAGTCATAGCCATAAATAGGTCTACATTTTAAAACTTCTCGCGATCGACTGAAACTCCGCCCACGATCGACTGGTAGACCGCGATCGACTGGTTGGGCACCCCTGACCTAGATACTATCACTGAAGTAAAAGTAGTATTATTTAATCTGACATGTACTAAGTGTTACCTGAAGATAAGAATATGGGCTTTCTGTATGGAAGTGAATCTCTAAGTACCTGAAACCAAGCACCTGGGGTCCCCAAAGGGACCCCAACAGCAAAGGCGCCAAGGAAGGAGGAGAGACAGCTCCTAGGAAATCCCCCAGCCATCGCAATGCCGGAGCCCCCAGGAGCTGCGGGGTAGATATCACTAAGGTGACACTATCTAACAGATGTGGGGAAAAAGATGATTTTCAAGTTTGAGAGAAGGTTTTTAAGGACCAAAATGCAGAGATCAGGAGGCAAAGGGGAATTTTGTAGATTTAATGAGTCAACTCAGGCAAAATCCTTAATCCAAAGAACCAAAAGATCAGAAAACGTCAGGGAAAACTCACATGAGGACCCAGAGATGAGGAAGCAACTAAACAACAACAAACCCTGCTGAGTGACTGCAAAGGTGGTGTATACTGTATATGAGGGACCAGAACAAAGGATGGGCTAATGAGCTGAATATGGAGCAGGTGTTAGTGGAACTAAGTAGAAGGAAGCCAAGGGGAAAGTAGGCAAGCACAAGGAAGAAACAGAGAGTAACTGTCTCATAACTCTGGCTATTAATGTTGAACCAGCGTTCCAGGCAACGGGTTGTCAGAGAGCTGGTTGGATCAGTCCGAAAAGTTTGGGGTTACTCTCTGGTAGTCACCTAGTTATCACTCAAAGCTGTGCATCCTATGAAACGGCTGCATGTGGCTGTGGAGCCGCGGGTTGCTGACCACATTCCTAACATGTTGTAGAGTGAACTGAATTGAAGATGACATTAAAAATATCAAAAACTTAAAAAAAATCCTAAATCACAATAGCTGAAGAAAAATTACAGTACTAGAATCTGAACTCATTTAAGTATTAATAAAATTGGCAGTATAAAAATCTACTCAAGTAAAATCCATTTTAACACCCCGCTTAAACCTTCTCAGTATGTCATGACTTGTCAATAAGCTTCAATTAATTTTTGCTCTTTGGCCTAAAATCCAGCTTCTAAGCTTCAACTTCCATGGATCCTTATAAGGCTCAACAGCTCAACCCCTCTGCCTCCGATGATGGTCTTTTCAACATGTCATACATTGTCGAAGACTCTCTGCTTGCTGTGAGGAGACAAGTCTCTACTCATAAGTGCCTCCGCCATTATTTTCAACTTGCAAGTTCTACACAGCAGTCCACCAACTCAACATCCACCAGAGATCCAATGAACCACCAGAAGACCCCCACTCTCCTGAGCCCCATCGCAACTCCAAAGTTACCAATCCGGACAACAGTAAATGATCCTTGCCGCAACCTTCTACTCCTAGCATGTCTACACACGATGTGTACAAGTCTTGGACCATTGCCCGTCTCCAATGCTACCTCAGAGAATGAGGGATCCCTTTCAGTCACTCGGATCGCAAGCTAACACTTTTCCAGTTGTTTTCTTCCTCCTCACCTCAACAAATATCAGCACCACATCATCTCTAACACTTCTACTCAGCTCTTGCCCACTCGCTCAACGCTGCTTGCAACATCAAATGCAACAACAACCTCCAAGTCGATGGCTCCTTCAGCTCCCCCTTTTGCAAACTTCTCTTACCGATCTCTCCAGGCTCTCAAACTACCAGTATTCTTCCAACCCCAATCCACTCTTCTGCATGTCCTCCTGCCTCTCAGCCTTATCCAGTCTATCCTCCAATTCACACTTCATCAAATCCAGTTCAGCCTCTCCTTCCAGATAATTACCCCTGCAATTTTCCATCCAACACCCTTCCAGATTCCTCTTACATTTGCCATAATCTCAAATCAGCACTCACCGATTCCAACTCAGTCAGTGTCTTGTTAGTCAAATAATTAGAAGAAGGGTTTATGATTGATCTTTACAATCATCCCCCTTTCCCCTTTTTGCGCATCAGCCCCATCGGCATCCCCACAGGAAAATACTCAGGCAAGAAAAGATTACTTAAAGATCTATCCACTCCTCACTGTTCATAAGTTTCAAGCATCAATAGTCTCATCCCATTTCCAGAGTTCTCCATACAATAGGCAATGATCGACCATCAAACTTATCATTCTGGCAGCCCAGCGTAGGGCTCACAAAGCAGATATTTTTATTGTTTATGTTATTGAACTTTATTGATCTCACAGTGGAAAAAATTACCTCTGTATTTAACCCATTCCGGTTGGGGAGAAGTGGTCAGTGGGTCTTGCTCAGGGACCCAGAGTGGAGGCTGTGGGGAACGAACCATGTACTTGCAACCTTTTCAGAACACAAGCGCACTGCTATTACCACAAAGCCACCATGTGATATTGCTTACTAGCAATATCACATCAACAAAATGCTGACCTTAATTTTTTACATTATAAAAAAAACTCACATTATTTATTTTATCTGTATTGAAAGGATGACAAACATTTTTTTTTCCAATTTAAATGAATCAGATTTTAATATAATACAATATTTTGCAATGTGTCATGAGGCCTGATCAACCAATCATTAAATGTTTATAGTCTGAAGTTGATGTTAGATAACATCTTTTGCAATGTATGTTATAGCCTTATAACTATGTTCATTTTAAAGTAATATAGCATCCCCCTTAAATAAGCTTCTGTTTCAGAGTGAAAATAACTACATTCTGTAGCCATAACTCAGTTGTAAGGAGCTTTTATCATGTATGAGTTTGTTTTTCACTAGCCTGTCAATCAGTTGGTTAAATAGCAAATTGTTACTTTAAGGTAATGCTGATCCATTTGCTGTTGTTAAATTATTAAATTAAAATATTATTTTTGTGTATCTTTTTAATAATTCCCACTTGACCTAAACGTGATGGAGTGCTCACATCGAAATGTTGTAATAGAATATTTATAAACCTGTAAATTGGTTTAATAATTGTTATATCATTGCTATCATTTAAGTAATCAAAAATAACATGTTTTTTTTTTTTAAGGACCAAAAGAAATCTGTATTTTCCTGCTGGGAAAAACTGGTATTGGGAAGAGCAGCCTGGGAAATACCATCCTAGGAGACAGCAAGTTTAAGGGAAAATCATTTGCTACATCTGAAACAGATTTGGGCCAAGCAGAAACAAAATACATCAATGGGGTACCTATCAAAGTGATCGACACCCCTGGCTTCTTTGGCAACACCATGGATGAAGAAAGGCTAAAGCATGAGATAATACACAGTGTCAAACTGTGTGGAGGCAAGATTGATCCCTTTATTTATCGTGCTGAGAGCGGATCGATACGCAGCCCAGGACAGGGAAGTCATCAAGCAAATAGAGCAGTGTTTCTCAGAGGAGGCTCTGAAACATGCTGTGGTTGTGTTTACGCATGGAGACCAACTGGAAGATGGAGAGACAATTGAGGATTTTGTTAAAAAGGATTCTGATCTGAAAAAGCTAGTAGAGAGGTGTGGCGGCAGATGCCACGTTGTTGATAACAAATACTGGAAAAACCAGCAGAAAGGTTACAGGAGTAACAAGTTTCAGGTGGAGCAGCTTCTCAACACAATAAAAACAATGAAAAACAGCCAGGGCTCCTACATCAATCAGCTTCTTGAGTTATTGGGGGAAGAAAAAAAAGGGGGGGGCTTGGGGCACCTTTTGATTACCTCAGCGAGAGCCACAGTGAGAGCACTTTTCAGTGCTTTTGCGCGTATACCTAACCCTGCAAATTGGCTTTAGTAGCTAAAGGAGCAGTGGTTGGAACAGCAATATGAGGCGTAGTGGTTGTATTGGTGGTGGTGGTGTTTTTTTTTTGGGGGGGGGGGGCTTGCAAAGTAGATCCAACAGATCCAAAGGAAGCTGTGCTGGAATAAATTTGGAAAAACCGGAAATGGAAAAAATAACATTTAAGGTCCAATAAAAGAATAATCGAGAAACTAACAACTGCAACATACAATTTACTGTAGACACATACTTTTTATATTTTTCTTCATGGAGAACTAAAACTGAGGATGAATAATAAAATATAACCCAAACAAAACTATAGAATACTAAAGTAAAATCAATGTGTAATTCTCATTTTATTCTTTTTGAAATGTAAGAATTTGTGCATGAGTTTGATAACATGAAGCTTTTTGTCCATATTATTAATTAGCAGTGGAGAAGAGTGGTTTTACAACCATGATAATTTAATCTTAAATGTCTCATCTCTGATGTGATGTGGGCCAAAAAAGTTAATTACAACCATTTAACATATTTCTGTTTGATCAAGCGGTGTGAAGCTAATTTTAAGACATTCACAGTTTTTTGCATAAGTTTTAGATAGTTAGAATGCTTTCTCTGTTACAAGTGTTACGATTTTCTTGTTCTTGTCTTTGCAAAGACCAAATAAACTGCAGACTAAATGATTACCAATGACCTCCCTTTTTTCAACTGATGTAGCATAGATGAATAATGTTTTCCTACAACAGGTAACCAAAGTCTAAAATACACTTTTATAATAGATATCAGTAACATTGGCATACTATGCTTCACCGTAATTCTACATGGTTTTTTATTTTCATCTTGCAGTACATACATTAAGTCAATTACCTCAAAAGCTATCTAACTGTATGTACCAGTGACTGTTTACCACATCGACAAACTTCAACTCTATTTATTTATTTATTTATTTTTTACAATGTTTTAGTTTCTTTTATTTCTTAAAACAAAAATTAAAATTATTTTTAACTTTATTTCTTACTGTGGTGGGATGGTGTTTAATCCTCTCCACTTAGCCTAACTGATTATTTATTATCATTGTTAAACAAATTTGTATTCACACCTTTAAGCTTTCTCTCCCCGATTCTTTTCTTCGAGTTCGAGTTTGTGGGGGTTGTCTTGTTCTTTTTCAGTTCCTCCATGCATCCACCAGATGGAGCCATTTTTCTCTGCTAGTCTGGAGGGCTTTGTGTTCTTCTCAACCTCTCACACCTGCAGCCTATTTGGTCATCACTACCTGTGGAGTATTTAAGCAGTAGACTGTCTTCATTTCCTCGCCAGAGTGTTTGCCAGTATTCGGTACTCTAGCCCCTCAGAGTTTGCAGAGTCATACTTTGAGTGCTTGTTTCTTCTGAGCTCTCAGCGCTAACCAAGTTTGTCTTTTTGATTCCATTGGATAAGCCAGGCATCATTGTGACAGTTTGCTCAGCTGCACCTCAGGAGCACCATAGTCTGCCTGTCCGTCCTCCTACGAACCACACAATCTACAGAACAAGCCTCCACAAACGGGAACTTTGGAACCTCCCCAAACAACCACAGTGAGTCCAAGCCAACCCTTGAATTCAGACATCGGCCAGTTTTCCCACAGACTTTGAACTCATCACTCTGATCTCCTCCTAGAGCTTCCGTTTCTGGTTCACCAGACTGCTGGATTTCCCCCAAGCTGAGAAAACTCAGTTTAGTCTCTCTGAGAACCTCCTTTGTTTGTCTTTCTGAGTGCCACATCTTCAATAAACTGTTTAACTTTTTCCGTGCCTCTGAGTGGCGTTCTGCATGTGGGCTAAACTTAGAAACCCTTCATAACAAAGGTATGGTGAAGAATTTTAGCAAATTTTTGAAAAGACCCGCACCCTCCACTTTAAAAAAACAAAAATGCACATGCAAAACCCTGTAGCCACTTCTGAAATGGAACGGCTATTAAAGGTGCACGAAGGCATACACAAGCCCATTTCTCCTCGTACATGCTTTGTTTAAAAGTTGCTGTCTGTGTCGCTCATACAAGCTTTCTGTCCAAAAGAAGATTTGCAATTTTCCCACTGTCAGACTCACCACTGCTAAGTTAAAATTGGGACAGCACATAGAACGTCTTATGTAAACATATCACCAGAATGATTGACAATTAGGAGGACCACTTTTTTTGACAATCCACCCACAAAAAATAACATCCTCCATTACTTAGACTTAGTCAACGTTTATTGTCATTTTGTATACATACAAAACAAAATTTCGTTTTGTATTGCACAGCTCTCATGACATTTCTATTTCTTTACCTCTTAACACCCATCTCATTTTGGGTATTCCTCGCCTATTTGCATACCCAAATGGAAAAGCAAATAACTTAGGAAATGTAAACCCAAATTACATTTGCAATACTATATTTGAAAGCTAGCACCATCTTATTTCCTAATATATAATTTAAAATTGGGTGACTAGAACACAGACCAACCTGCATCAGTTCAAAGTAGTTTTTTTATTATTCTCGGAAATGATAGGTCTTTTTTGAAAAGCAGTAATGAAGACATTCTTGAGGAAAAAGAAGGTTTTATTGTATTACATTTCTTCTGCATCATGCCAACCACAAATGCAGAAAATTACAGACCTCTAGCTATAATAGTTCCAGAGCTGCGGGGCTTTGAACTTTTGGTGTCAGCTTGAAGCTGCGCACAATTGCTCCACCTGCTGGTTTAAATTTTACCGGTGGAAGTTTATGCATTCTGAGTTATTACCCCCACTTAAGGTTTTAAGAGGTTAAAGTGCAGCAGTAATCAAATGTATACATTGTGGGAGAAAAAAACAACTAAACATGGTGCAAAAAAAACGCATTGATATGATCAGTTAATGCAGAGTCTGTGACATAATTTAGAGTTTTTTCAACATTCAGCAGTTTAATGGCGGTGGGGAAGGAGCTGTTTTGGAATCAGTTGGACCTGCAGAAATCATTACACCTTTAAGAAATCACTCGGAGCAGACACTTTAGATAACACTTCATAATATCTACGTTTTTAAAATAACCATGAGACATGATTAACAGAATTTAAGAAAAATTGTAATCTTACTCAGACCAGAGAAATTGCTCAGGCTTACAGAGCAGCACTTACCAACCAGGCTACCTGTTTCTTAAAGTTGAACCTGAATCACATTTAAAGAACAAGCAACATTATCCGGGTGGAACCCATATGAAGTACAACACGTGATAAAGGTTCAGGATAGGGCCACAATTCCAGAAATCGACCAAGAAGATGTAATTATGCAATTCTCAATTTCCACAGTACTGACAAACTGAGCATACAGAGGCGCAACAGACCAATCCAGGAACCCACTAAAACTAGTCCTCCTCCTACTGTGGTGTGTTGCCAAAATTTCTCTTAAATGACAAATTGTTAATCTTTGAGACGTAGTCATCGCTAAGCACAGTACTAGTCATTTAAAAAAAAATGTCACTAGTTGCAGGTTAAGCTTATGTCGGAAATGTCTGTGAAACATTCATACAAATGTATTATTATATAATAACTGATCTATTTCCAAGCACCACTCAATTCTTCCTTCATCATGAAGATGTGCACAGTACTCCGCTGTCGTTTTGGCATATTTGCATTGAAATGCCATTTAGAGAGAATTTTCAAACTCTCCTTAAAGACAAGTAAAAACAAAACATGACAAGCACGGGACGGATTGTAAAGCGCAAGAAATTTGAAAAGAGAATGTAACTACATCATTGTCCGTCTACATAGAGCAATAAACCCATTCATTAGCCGAACATACTTCAAAGCATGAGAGGCTAGTAGCAACAGTCGCATCAGGCAAAAATAGACCCAAGTCAGCATTAACCTGACAACAGCCAGATGCATGTCTCGCTCCGCCCAGCTCCACTCACATACTCCACTCACGTATGTGAGTGGAGCTGGGCGGAGCGAGACATGCATCTGGCTGTTGTCAGGTTAAGTCAGCATGCCACAGCGGGCAAAATTAAAAACCAAATGTCCTTACCTTAACTTAAAATGGTGTGTTGATCTCAGGGCTTCTCGCAATTGTCCCACTTAAATCCACAGTTTAACACACGCAACGCAGCTAGCAAGCTGGATATATGGAATGCAACTATTGTTTTAGTTGTTCTTCCCATTTCTTCAGTTCTTTCCGTTCTTCCAGATGCTCTTCTTTCCTTTTTCTATGCTGGAATCCACTTAAGTACTTCTTTTCGGTATCTATCATTGCTAACACATTGTACGTAACGGTTATGGTTTAATCTACGCTCTGGTTTTAGTCTAACATGATATGATGTCTTGCACGCTGCACGCACGTTACATACGCAATATGTTCAGTCAGTTCATCATAACCTATAATTACAAGTCATAATTTAATAAAAAAATACTCAAATACATTGTTCTTTTAAGGTCTTTATTGTAGTTTGAAACATATTATACGAGTGTATTTTTTACCAACCGTTTAATGAACTATACACAGTTATTAACATACTAATTAACAACTGCTTTGCTATCGGTGTCGTGTTCAAACAGCTCACCATCATGTTGAAATCTGGCATACTGAAATGCGGTCAGTCACTTCAGTATCACGTGGGTTTCAAAGGAATTTTTTGCACCATTATATGTGCAAAGAGACGTCCTAGACCTGTTTGTTACACGTCTCAACTGGGTTGAAACAATTGCAACAAATTATATTTCGTTGACCTCTTCACTTCTCTTCCTCTCAGAGTGCAAAGCCTGTCAAAGAGCTGTCAGCGTCATCAGACAAAGTCCGCGGCTGGGACTTCCTTCGTCTATGATGCCCCGGGGAGGATCCTGTGGGCTGGTGATGACAGGGGAAGCATCTTTTCTTTCCTCTTTGACATGGCAACAGGGAAGTTGACCAAAGCCAAGTGGCTGGTGGTGAGTGAAGGCAGCTCCATCTGCAGCATATCTGCTCGTTCCTGGATCAGCCGTGAAGCCAGAGAACGCTCCCTGCTGGTCAACGCCTGTGTCACTAAGCTGCTGCTCTACAGTGAAGAGGACAATGAAGGAACACTACAGCTGAAGAGAAGCTTTTCTTTCCAGCACGGATCTCAGCACGTTCATAGCATTTTCTGCCCCCTCATGTCTTTCAGAAAAGGGGTCTGCGTGGTGACCGGCAGCGAAGATGCTAGTGTCTACTTCGATGTGGGACGGAACACCAAGGCCATTGTCTGGCTTCTGCCGACTCTACCGGCATGGTTATCATCTGGAGGAGAAAGCAGAAAATAATTCCATCCACTACATGTAAAAAATAAAATAAAAATCTTCCTGCTCTTTAACCGTCCAGTTCCAATGTGTAGGTTTTCACTGGAAAAACAAACAAAAGTGCAATCAAGTAAAACATTTTCCTGTGTCGGTGATGAGGATGTTGTAGAAACTCGTAGGGTGGGAAGGTGGGCAGTGTGTGCATGTCAGCACCTCCCACAGCTGCAACTGGGGGACGGCTTTACTACCATCCATGCGTCATGGCTCACCTCCAGCTCGCCTGGCTGTGGTTGAACTCGTGAACGGGGCGCCATGTAATCTTCCTGAAAAAAAGTGATGGTTAGAATTTCCCACTTTATGGTGTATCACATTTACAATTGCGTAGGGGGCCCACCAGGTGTCAGTGATAGGGCCCCTAAAAGATTGTGGTCCCGTCAGCAACTGGTGTTACGCCATTGACTCCAGTATAACACCCTGCCACATCTTCACATCACATTACATTATAAGTTTC
>NW_015150814.1:249310-256000 GCF_000732505.1 Cyprinodon variegatus
CAATAATACATGCTTTACAATTAATGCCATTGATTACTTAAAAAAAAAATCAATCAATCAATAACTAATAAACATAAATAAAATATTACTATTCCAAATAGATCTATATCAGAGAATAACCTAACAACATCTACAACTGTATCTCCTTAATTACATTAACATTAGCTATCTAAATGTTATAAAATTTCTAAGTAAAATTTTGAAACCAAAGTGTTTTGCAGTTTGATAGTATTTGGGAGCGAATTCCATTCACACATTGCCCAGGTGAAGGCTGGTGGAGTTTTCTCCAGGGGGGCTATAAATTCTCAATAGATGTACACAATAAACTGTAACTACAACATCTTGTAGTTTGGTGCCCAAACAGCAAGCAAATGAGAAGTTATAGATGATTAGTTAAAAAAAAAAACAGGACGACCTTTACTGTGCCATTTTGGAACAGTTTGGATCAAATGTTGAAATTTGGAATTCATTAATAAAATTTTAAATTTGCTTATATATATATGTATATATATATATATATATATATATATATATATATATATATATATATATATATATATATATATTGTTATGAAAATACAGTTTTGCTGGTGCTTTTGGATAACGTGTTGAGTGTTCAGCTGCAAATGATCAGAGTTTTGCTAATGAATTTGGCTTCGGCCAATTCACTGTCTTTTTTGGCTTTCATTAGAAATTAATAAGTTGGCGCTGCTATGCATGTTGTTGAAACCAGGCCCACCAAAACTTCATAAATTGCATTTTGATATCTGAGTGCTTTTTGGCACAGTGCTGGAGCTGTGCTTGGTGAATATTAGAATGAAGTACATAGTTTGGTAGAAAAATCTCAGATGAAGATCTTGACACATGATAAGTTTGTTAGCCTCAGTGTTAATCAGCTTCAAGCTTATTATTGTTGTAAAATAGCTCCAGGGCACTTTGGCTTGAGGTTCTAATGGACGACCTCTTACAATGTAGAATCAGACAGTGAGCATATAAAACATGTATAAAATACACAAAAAAACAAATAGAGAATAAATAAATAAAATATATGTAATGAAAATAAACAAATACCCTACATTAATAAAAACAATGAATAATTTATAAATAAACAAAGGCGTTGGGTTTTTTTAGCTGTCACAGGCAGAAATTTCTGAAACAATCTAAAATGATTTAAAACTGGGCCCCATGTACTTTTAAATATGTTTAAGTGGAAATGTAGAAATGCTCTCTGTTCCTACTCCTGAACATTTGGAAGAGTCTGAAACTAGAGCACAAATAAAATTCATTGATAACCGATACTTTTTAAACCATTCAAATATTGTGATAGAATTCTTACTAATCTCAAAATTGCCCTTTTAATCCAAAGTTTGGGAGAAACTGGTTCACATACAGATCAACAACTTTAAATCTGGGCACAGCACTGAAACGGCACTTAGCATTTTCAATGACCTGCTTTTAACTGTTGACTCCTGCTTTAATTATTTTAGTTCTTTCAGCAGCCTTTGATACAATAGACCACCAAACACTTAAGTCATGTCCTGAACAGTACGTGCGTATCAAAGGCATGGCTCTAGGCTGGTTTTGTTCATGTCTTAGCGATAGAACATTCTCTGTCCATCTTGGGTCTCACTCCTCGAGCTCAGCTCCACTTTCCAGCGGGGTTTAACAGGGTTCAATCCTGGGACCCCTCCTCTTTTCTTTGTATATGTTGCCACTTTGTTTGATTTAAAAAAAAACACAAACTTTCTTTTGATTGCTTTGCAGATGATATTCAACTCTATCAGCCATTAAAAGCAACCCCATTCCAAATCTTGTCAAATTGTCTGCAAGACACAAAAAACTGGATGGCACAAAAGTTCTTAAATCTAAATGGAAACAAAACCAAAGTTGTATTATTTGGAAATTTTAACGCTGAGGCCATTGCCATACTTGGTTCTCTATCTCCCTATGTTCGTCCATTTGTGAGGAATCTTGGCGTCATGTTGGACAACTCCTTTAAACTATACAAGCATATCAGCTCAGTCGTCAAAATTAGCTTTTTCCAGTTATGCCTTTTAGGCAAAGTAAAATCTTACATTCCCTCAAACGAACTGGAAAAAGCCATATATGCCCTCATCAGCATTGCGTTTGGATTATTGTAACGCCTTATGCTATTGTTTGAACCAAGCATCCATTGAAAGGCTGCAAATGGTCCAAAACGCAGCAGCCCGTTTTCACTATTTTTCTTCAGCCTGTGTTAAACTGACAGCATTACAATCATGACTGTATTGTTGGCTAAAAGGGTTATTGGACTGAATATTGCTCTGTTGATACTGGAATTGTAAAGAGTTAACATTAACTTATTGGATTAGATATATCTCTGTTGATACTGAAATTGTAAAGAGAAAACATTAACTTATAGATTAGATTTTGCTCTTCTTTAATGCAGCCATTTTTTTTGTTGCATATATTTACCAGGCCAATTTCTGTTCATTTAGATGAGGGTTAACGTTAATTTGCAGATATTATACAACAACAAAAACAACAGATTTCTGAGCTGAGATACTAGGTATATTTTTAACCACATTCAAGATCCCTGGTTTCCAATGAGAAGAGGGCTCTTTGAACCAACTGATGTTTGTAGAACCTGGCAGCCTTGTGCAAGGCTTAGCCTTGTAAAGAGGTTCCCAAGCCTTTTTAAAAACAAATGCAGAAACCGAAAACAAATGCAGTCCACATTAAATACAGTATCTATTACTCAAATGACAGTACACTCCTTTCTGCGCCCTTTTTTACAGGAAGGGGTGCTGAAGCGAGCCAAAGCACAAGTGAAACAGAAAAGTCAAACAATGTTTGAGTCCAACTAGCAAGTAAGAAAAAAACCTTGGGAGGACAAATGCCACATTTTACAGAAAGGTCTGATTACCACTAAAACCTTTGCTTTGTCATCAGAATCAGAATTATTTTATTAATCCCTTGCGGGAAATAATTTCCCTGCAGTGCAATCAATTACAGAAGAGATAAAATTAAAAGAATAAAATAAAGAACTATAAGACAGAATAAAATAAGTAAAATTAGCAAAATTCCAACCCACACAGCAATATTACACCCTTCCCATATAAACTGTGTGAAATGAGATATAAGAATAAAATAAGATAAGGATCACGTTATATACAATTGGTTGCAGTGGTGGCTGGTAGAGTTTTCTCCAGGGGGACTATACATTCAAAATAGATGTGTACCAACAACCCATCTTCCGGTGACCCTCAGAAGGTGCTTCTGTGGGTGACCAGCACATCATAGAGAGGATGTGCAGAGTTGTCCAGCTAGACTTTATCCTGGCAAACATTCAGAAAGGAATATTATACCGTTTGTGCACTTAAAGAGTTATATTATACAGATATAACTCTACATGTTAGTAGTTAAAATTGAGTGTTAAAAATAATTTTACATAATAAATCTGGAGTTGTTAAAATAGAAAAAAAATAACTCTTTGTCTATCAACTCTGAACTCCTACAGTGGATTTGTCACCCAAAGAGTACATTCACAGAATCAGCCTCCAATGCTACATGTACGGAACAAAGCTGAGGGAAAATTTAATCTCATTTTGCTCTCATACAGACCCGTTTACCCAGACTGGTAAATAATTTCTCTCAGATGGTTTAAATTTTTGATTTTCTTTCGAACTCTATGGCATTTTTTGAGTCAAGATAGAGCCGTGGGGTAGACATTTGCTACATTGCTTTGGTGATAGCCTAATCATGTTAGGCTAACTTGTAATCTTTGTAACTATAGTGTTGAAAACAGGTTTGTAGACAAATAATTTAAGTATTTTTTGGCTGAACTAATTAACATCGATACACCTTAAAGTATTATTTGGGAAATGTTATCGTGAACACATGAAGTGTGCTGATCATTCAGGCTAGACAGAAAGTGAGATAATTCAAAGGGCATTTATGTATGCTAAAAGCAACTCTCACCACTGGCCACAGGAACGAGAACAATGTCATCTGGCCCTGATAGCTGGATTCAAGTACCTATATCAAAGCAAAAGTGGCATAAAACCTGATCTTGGTGGGTCTGTCATGGTGTTTTAAAGAGATCTGACCCACATACAGGAAACCACTCAGAGAAACCAGAGTAAAAGCTTAACAGGTTTATTTGGAGTCCAAATGGGTTGGATTCAGGTGAAATCAGAGGGCTGGTGAACTGGAAGTAAGAGGGGAAGTTTACCGAGGTTAGTTAAGAGTCCGTGGGAACTTTGAACGGCATCTTGCAAAAACAGAGGTTAACTGGACTCACGTTTGCGGAGAAAGCTTACTTCCCAGTATCCAGTCGGTGTGGGTTTTTCCAGAGATAGAGTGGCTCATTGGAGGGCAGACAGGTTTTGGTTTGGTTGGTTCCTGAGGAGCAATGGAGCAGACTGCCACTTTGATTTCCAGGAGTACTTGAACGGGACGTGTGGAGATAAATCCCCTGCTCAGTGTGAGGCTCAAACAATTCCTTCCGGGGGGGAGAAGGCCAATAATCCAATATGCGGGATGACTTCCTGCCAAAAGGCAAAACACAAAAATGTTAGAACTCAGAGAACCAAAGACTCAGTTAGACTCACCTAAACTCAGCATGGCTAGAGTACCCAAAACGGGCAAACACTCTGGCGTCGAGGTAGTGACAGTCCGCCGCTCAAATACTCCTCTGTGATGAGCCAACCAGCTGCAGGTGTGTGGGACAACCAACTAGAACAGGGCGCCACCTGGTGGTGGAGGGGAAAAACACATAAACACAACCCACTCAAACTGGATTCTTAACAGGGGCTGGAGCAAAATGTTTCCATGTTCTTCAACAAAACAAAACAAAATTAATCAAACACAAAAGACTTGTGAAAGAGATTTGGAGGGATTTTAATGTAGAAATTAGGATATTGTCAGCAAACAAAGAGATGTAATTTGATGTATTGAGAATCGTTTTTGATTCTATATCCTTAGATTACAGGATTGTCTTTACCAAGGATAGGTAAATATATTATCAAACAATCATTAATTTACAAATTAGACTTAGACCATTGTTATTGTCATTTTGTATACACAGAGTTTATACAAAACAAAATTTTGTTTGTACAGCTTTCAGACATTGAAAGAGCAGAAGCTTAGCAGTAAAATGATCATTCCATTTTCATAAAGTACAGCAGCGATCATATTTAAACAGGTGCTAAAGACACATAAATATGGAAGTTTAGAGCAAGGTAAATATATATGGTGCAGATATGCAGTATTTTGGTTTGGTATTATCAGTGTGCAGTGTATGCAGAGTCTGTGACATGATTCAGTTTTTTTCAACAGTTCAGCTGTGTAATGGCAGTGGGGAAGAAGCTGTTGCAGAATCTGCTGGTCCTGCATCGAATGCTGCAAAGCCTCTTCCCAGGGGGGCAGCAGGGAGAACAGTCCATGGTGGGGGGGTCATTGATGGCGTTACATGACGCGCAGCGATGGGAGGTAATTGTGCACTTTGTGGAACGTCAAATATAATAGCAAGGCAGACGTAAGTTATTTTCAGCATTTGTTGCACCCTTAAAACAAAATGCCACATGGATTCTTCTTTAGTGGTTTGCAAATTTGATTAATAAATAAAAATAAATAAAACAAAACACACAGGCATACTCTTTTTATATACATTTTCCATTACTCCTCTACATCTTTATCTCTTCTTAAAGGAGCAGTACAACATTTGCATCCTCTGTCTAAAGGCAATAATTGGGTCATTCCATGAAAACTGTTAAGTTTGGGTCCATAACATTCAAAGAGGAATAGGAAGCATAATAAAAGTCAGTAATACTTTAAGTGTCTAAAGCCATTGATTCAAGTTTAGTTGGTAGCATGAGATCAAATAAAATTTAATAATAAATATATATTTTGCACATTAACAACTTTTTATATCAAACTGCAATCATTTTCTAATGTCCGTTCTGACCATCTTTCTCATTCGTTTAATGTAAAACTAAAGAAATATGAAATAAATCTCAAAACTTTTTGTTGTTATGGTTAGAAATACTTTCCTCTTAATAGGAAATGTGTTAATTATATTAAAATGTCATTTTTTTTAAATTAAAATAGCATGATTTTTCTATGTCTATGAATTTCACATTCCACCCCGTCACACCAATGTAATTTTGCGCCAAAATACAATACACTTCCTGGAAGTGACATCACTAGCATGAAGTGACATCATTCAAGAGTTTGAAGAAGAGAAGTCCAAACAATGGTGAGTGTTGATTTTTCTTTAAGAAATTTTTTGGTAAATTTTTCCTTCAAAATCTTTTCTGTTAACCATAACATATCCACACCGTCACATACAAAAAGTGGGGAAAACAATTTGTCAATCAAATTTTGAAATAATAATATTTGTATTAATCATTCATTTTTCATTGTACTTTAATGCTAACGGCATCATCAGAAGAGATTGGCCAGAAAAAAACAAAGACAGACTACATAAAGAAATTGAGAGGCTAAAAAAACAGCTGAAAAAGGAAATAAAACAAGCAGACAAATTCCTGTAAAACTCAGGGCACCTTTCCTCAGTCAAAAGTGACAATTTTTACCAGAACAGGCAGAGTAAACCCCATTTAAAAAAAAAAAACAAAAAACATTACTCAAAATTTTCTTGCTGAGAACAGCTGTAAACTATCCTACTACCCAAAGTTAGTTGTGATTTTA
>NW_015150814.1:256629-257759 GCF_000732505.1 Cyprinodon variegatus
TTTATGTTTTTTTTTCTTCAAAGTTTTAAGAAGTAAAATGTTGTGACTTCATGTTATACATGCCCAACTGCTTCAAGCTCATTAAAAATGATCAGTGTAGAAAAAAAAGACACATGCACTAATAAGGCCTCAAGGTGGCGCCACACAAACAAGTTTAGACAAGTAGGATTTCATGACAAGTACATTGACAAATTAATGGCAGGATATGTGGACAGCACTATAACAAACAAATCCATGATCCAAGAAAACATATATAGATATCCATATGTATATCTTCATGTATAGATATACATATCGATACATAGAGCATACACACAGGGTAGCAGACCTATCCACCCCCACATACCATATATAAAGTACCACAGAGCAATAAGCAATGATGAATAGCAGACCAGAGTTTTTTCAAACGAAACATGCTGAATTCAAATTCAGCGGCTTTGTCCTCCGAACGCCGGATTCATTGGCCGATTACATCATAGCGCGGCGCAGAGGCCTGTTAAGATTGGAAGACTCCAAGTCATGCAGTGTCACAACCTGATCCATACCAGAAGCACGATCCATACCATCAGCTCATTTGCGCAAAGCGAGGTCTCACACTGCAGGGGCAGGGTGCTAGCAATTTAACAATACCTCACCCCGAAGTGCACACTAGAATTTGGTTAATGTAGCCTTATTTTCAAACCTTTTTTATTTAGTTATTTCATTTTGTAAGTTAATTTTTTTAGTTTATGCCCTATTTTCCAGCTTTCTTACATACGTTAATTCTGAATGCTGTTTGTAGAGATGTTTGAACACTGTTCTTTGTTTACTTGAAAATCTTTATTTTGCCAAATAAATTATTTCAAACAAACACAGAGAGAAAAACAAAAGTTAACACCAATGTTCCAACGCAAACTAAATCCAAAGGTCCTTGGACATAATACCTGATTTGTTACCTTTGATGGATGTGGGAAGGTGTCAAAATGAAAAAAAAAAAACAAAACAAAAAAAGAACATGTTTTACCCTTATGGATGAATGGATTTCTTGACACATCCAAATACCTTTACCTAATGCACATTGGCATGCACATGTTCCTTGATAAGACATCATTGGACAAATTAAACCTTTTCTAAACACCAGGATGTATTGC
>NW_015150814.1:261795-263267 GCF_000732505.1 Cyprinodon variegatus
TAGATATATATATCTATGAGGCTGTCTGTGTCTGGTACTGTAGCATAGTGGTAAGGTGGAGCAGTATACATTTGTTCCTCAGAAAGCTGTTCTTTTTGCTTTGTTTCGGTATTGTTAAAACTTTAATGCTAACAAAGTAGAATTGTGCTGCACAGACCATTTTTATATACATTTTTCATTACTCCTCTACTTCTTTATCTCTTCTTAAGGGAGCAGTACAACATTTGCATTCTCTGTCTAAAGTCAATAATTAACTTTGTAACATAAATGAACGGAACTTCTCAATAATGTTATTTAACTTACTAAGCTCATAATGGCATAAATAAAACGTAGATAGAAGCACCAGCTTTGCTTTTTAGAATATAAAGTGTTAGGAAGTAAAATGTTGTGACTTCATGTTATTTAATCACAAATCTTTTGGATGTGTTGTTCTGTAAATACATGCCCAACTGCTTCAAGCTCACTAAAAATGATCAGTGTAGAAAAAAATTCACATGCATTAATAAGGCCTCAAGATGGCGCCACACAGACCATTTTAGACAAGCTGATTTCATGTCAAGTACATTGACAAATTAATGGCAGGACATGTGGAAAGCACTATAACACATCAATGTATGAAATATTTTAGCAAAGAAAACATATAGATATAGATATCCATATGTATATCTTTATATAGATATACATATAGATACATATGAAGATACACACAGGGTAGCAGACCTATCCACCCCCACATACCATATATAAAGTACCACAGAGCAATAAGCAATGATGATTAGCAGACCAGAGTTTTTTTCAAACAAGACATGCTGAGTTAGAATTCAGCGGCTTTGTCCTCCAAACGCCGGATTCGTTGGTCGATTACATCATAGTGCTGCGCAGAGGCCTGTTAAGATTGGAAGCCTCCTAGTCATGCAGTGTCACTACCTGATCCATACCAGAAGCATGATCCATACCATCAGCTCATTTGCGCAAAGCGAGGTCTCCCACTGCAGGGGCAGGGTGCTAGCATTTTTTTTTACAATACATCATTCCGGAAGTGCACACTGGAATTTAGTGAATTTAGCCTTATTTTCAAGCCTTTTTTTTATTGAGTTATTTCATTTCGAAAGTTAATTTTTTTAGTTTATGCCCTATTTTCCAGCTTTCTTACAATTCTGAATGTGTTTGTAGAGATGTTTGAACACTGTTCTTTGTTTACTTGAAAATCTTTATTTTGCCAAATAAATTATTTCAAACAAACACAGAGGGATAAACAAAGTTAACACCGATGTTTCAAGGAAAAGTAAACCCAAAGGTCCTTGGACATAATACCTGATTTGTTACCTTTGATGGATGTGGGAAGGTGTCAAATGAAAAAAAAAAAAACAGTTTTACCCTCATGGATGAATGGATTTCTTGACACATCTAAAGTGAAACTTAGAGTATAGAGGAAAACTGGAGTAACTAGTCTGTCTCAATCAAAACACATG
>NW_015150814.1:264938-276718 GCF_000732505.1 Cyprinodon variegatus
TGGGATCAGGTTTTATTTCTAAGCTTATGAAACCCAGCTGTACTCCAAAGAAAGCTCCAATATCCCCACCCTCTACCTCTAACCCTCTACCTTATAATTTGTTTTCAGGAGCTCAATCACTAGTTTTCAATATTTTCTGAATTGAAACAGAGGAAAAAAAGAGCTCTTCCTTGTTGACACAAAAATCGTTTTAGTAAATCTGATTAGTTTTTTTTCTTGCTCTCAACCTACGGATGGTTTAGAGATTGGACGTCTGTGTTGTCATCAAAAATCCTTCTTATAATCAGATCACTCCTGTCCTGCAGAAGCTTTCATGGCTCTTGTTTAAATCCTGCATCCTCTGCAAAATTATTTTACTCACTCTCAAGCTATTCATAATCTCATCCCTCCAGATTTATTTCACCTACTGGTCCTCATTGCCATGCATTCAGCCTCCTTTCTGCTCCACCAGTCATCACCATGGGGTGCAGGGTCTTTAGTCCCTCTATTACATGCTGACCAAAACTAGTCAGAAAGCCCATCTCTTTAAAATAGCCCATCCTTTTAACCCATACAGATATACTTTTCTTGATCTTTTCTTAATCTTTTCTGTGTGCTGTTATGAGAGCAAACATAGTAAAAAAGGAAGTCTTTAAAGGATTTCTCAGTTAATGAAACTTAGAGCGGACAGGAAAACTGGAGTAACAAGTTGGTCTTTATGCCCTTGTGGGAGTAGCTTAGCCCATATGTCTTAGTGTCATGACAGTCAGTTGGTGCTGCAACAGTCACACACCAGGTGAAGACTGCTACAGGTAAGACATTGTCAGTTTTTGTACCTTGCATAATGGCCATGCTTTATTTTGGATATTTAAAAAAAATATAATTGCATTTTTGAAAAAGGTCACCAAAATTGTGAAACCTAAAAACAATGTGATTTACACTGGCATTCTCCTCCTGCGGTCCTGTGCATGTTTCAAAACCTTCCAGGTGTGAATATGAGCAGAACTGTTTCGTATATGCCTGAGAAATCTGCAGGATATTATTCTTCTTTTTATTAGTTTTTTTTTTTTTTGTATAGTAATCTTGAGATCTCCTGGGTGTGTTAAAATAAAAAAAATAAAAAACAGAACTGAATGGAGGAGTTTATGAAAAATCAGAAAGGGGATTACAGCATGTGCTGGACTAAGCATGGTACATGTTAGAAATAATCGTCAGGAAATTTAGATATATATTTTTTTTTTTTGCAAGACACCGTCCCATAATTAACATAACCAAAACTTTAGATTTGAAACGTCAAAAGCAGACATTTGTTACTGTCTCTATTTGTTTTGCTTTATTTCGTAATGCGCCTTATGAAATGTTGCTCGCATTCACATGTTCTGCATTAAAATCAGTAATGAAATTTCTCCAACAAAGGTGTTTAATTAGACTCAGCATGGCTGCAGAAAAACGCTAAATCCAAAGAAGATGCATTTATTTTAGAATCATGAGGATGTGATTAATGGTACAGTATTTACTATTAAGAAATTGTGATTACGAGCAGACGTAGTAAACATGCATAGAAATGAGTCAGATGGGAAAATTAAAACATGAATATGAATACATTTTTCCCAGGGAAAATTTTGAACATAACTGCCATCATTATCTACGTTTGCTTTAGCTTCACCATTTAGGTCTGCATCTTGCCTGCTCCCGCTCCACACAACATACAGTGACCCTTTGAGAGTAAAATTTGCAACACATTTATCCTCCTTTGAGATTAAAAAGTACTTTGTACTCAAACTCAATTAATACCTAAACCGAATTTAACTCAGAAAATGGATAAAAGTGTTAAATAATATGAACTTTCTTGACACTTTGCTTGTGAGGATTTCAGGATAAAAAATCTGACTATGCATATTCATTTATTTATTTAGATGTATTATATAATGAAAAACTTAGTTTTTATTAATAACTAGTATATTTTTTTTTTCCTTTTACAAATAATTAACATGTAAAGGTCCACTGTAATTTCATTTGTGAAATGTAAAAAAAAAAAAAAAATCATATGGTCTGCAATATAATAAAACTCATATAAGGGTCACTAATTTATTGTATATTATTTTTTTTGTTTGTTAACGTTCACAACTCTTTTAATTGTTAGGTAATTAACAAATTTTTTTCTTGCAAACAGAATAAAGCATATTTTATTTTATCTGCCTCTCACTTCCATGAAAAGGTAACCTTGAATCTCTTGTTTTCTTACCCAGAAACATGGCATTTATTCTGACTCAGGACCAAGTTCTGTGCGTCATTTGCATGGATAGTTTCACCGATCCGGTGTCTATCCCATGTGGCCACAACTTCTGCATGGATTGTATTCAGGGTTTCTGGGATGCGAGCCGCAAATGTGAATGTCCACTTTGCAAAGAGGCATTCCAAACCCGACCAACCCTCAGGGTGAATGTAAGCTTAAAAGACATTACGGAACAATTCAAAAGGTATAGAGCTAGTACAATATTTTAAACACATTAAATATGTCTGTTTTCCATTTTATTAAACATATGTTCTTTTCTTTTTTTTTAACAAAAAGATCTATAAAAACAAAACAAGATTGCAAACCAGAGCCAGCACCAAGGAAAAATACCTCCCGACGGTCCTTGAAATCTGACACAATACCTTGCGACATCTGCAGCGAAAACAAGCAGACAGCAGTGAAGTCATGCCTGGTCTGCCAAGCGTCTTATTGTGAAATGCACCTGGGCCCTCATCTGAGGGATCCGGTGATGATGAAGCATAGTCTGACGGATCCGGCCACCTTTAGCACAAGACACCTCTGCAGAAAACACAACAGGCCGCTGGAGATGTTCTGCAAAAAGGACCAGACTCCTGTTTGTCGGAGCTGCACTGAGAGAGACCATAAGCAACATGAAATCGTTCCTATGGAGAAAGAGAGCAGGAGGATCAAGGTAACCCATAATAAATACCCGTCATAATTCCAAACAATCTACTACTATCCTAATGAATCAAACTGTATTAATCAATGCTATAATTTTAACTCTTTTCCAGGCACATTTGAAGGTGGCTCAATCTGAGATTCAACAAATGATTCAGAACAGGCTCAAAAAATGTGAAGAGCTCAAGAACTCTATAGAGCTGAGCAGGGTAAGGCTTTTATTTCAGCTAAGATTGAATTCAAAGTATCTTTTGCCAAATTAAAAGTTTTCAATTAACGTATTGCAATGTATACATTAATTACAATGTCAGTACGATACCAGTGTATGATCAGGAGAGCTATTTGTAGTGAATTCTGCCAGTTTAATCTTATCTGGTTTAATAAGATTGCTTTTCTTACCTTAAATCTTTTTATCTGATTTTTTTTTTTCTCACATAACTTTCTGTAAGGATATGACATTTGGGCTGTTTTGTCATCTTGTTTTGAAAATACATGAGCAGTAGACAAGTAGACAATAATTCAGCCATAAATGTATTTTTTGTTTGTTTTTTTGAAAGTCCGCAAAGCAGGTAAAGGCATTTCGGGAACTGAAAGAATTTGGTTAGTTTGACTTTCAGTTGAATTGCGGATAACAGTAAAAGAAAATGACTGAACTTGACAAACGCGGATTTTCACTTTAAGCTCTACCATTTTCTCAAAAGAAGTTAATTTGTTTTGCACTATTAGGCTTTTGCAACATAAAAACTGTATTTATTGAAAATGTGCATCCAAGATATGTTCTGGTTTTGTTAATTTTTTTCAAGTTTTTTTTGTCCATGATCTTGAGTCAAGTTAAAGAGACATTATGTACGTGTTCACTAAAAAGTATGTCCAAAATAGCCTTTTTATTTATGACTAAAACCTCGTTAAGTGAGCAGACTGACACCTTGGTAATTCAGCACCGATGCATCTATAAGCCTATGGCCTATTTTTCAGTAATGTACTTCGGGTCAGTGGTTGCCGCACTGTTTAACAGATGTGACGTCAATCTTGTCCATGTTAAATGGGTAAAAACTAGCAAATATTTGAAGCATTTTTTTTACAATTTTTTTATTCTTTTTTTTGGGAAATTCCGCTGCCCAGCTCATATCAGACACCAATAGCAGCCCCATGAATGGAGAAAGAAAATTAAAAACAGCTTTGGTAAACTTGGGCGCAAACTACGAGAACCACAGAGGAGCGCTGCACTTCTATGTTTTCGCCACAGGTGGCAGTAACATTAAAAAAACCTCCGTAATGGCTTTTTATGTCATTAAAGAATTGACATTGCATAATTACTGTAAAATCAATACAATGTAGGAAGTGAAATGGTTTATAGGTAAAATATGGTGAACATTTGTGTGATAAGTAAAACTAATTAGTAATTTAATTATTATTATTACATTTTAGTTGCTGCAAGGTAACAACAGGACTCTAAAAATGCATGTAACTAAACCCTGAGGCTATATTTTGAAAAAATGTTCCTCATGTTCTTTCACATATTCCTACTATGTAGCAATTAATTGAATTAGTGAACAAACATTAGCATCTTCACTTTGTTTTTGATCAGACTTGTTTATGACTCACCTTGTAAAATCTTTGAAGTAGTTCAATGAATCACCCGAGAACAAAGTTACTGAAAAAAATTTCCATTCATAGTTTTGATCTTTCATTTTGAATATTTGATTGAACTGCATGTGAACAGGTCTCTGCAGAGAAGCAGAAAAAAGAAACAATAGACTGTACATTAGTCAAATATGTGAGAAGAAAAGTTTGGTCTAGTATAAAAAACAGATAATTTAGAAAAAAATGACTTTAGATCTGAACCTGTACCTTTGATTGGACTGACCTGTACTTAAACGGTGCTTTAAAAGGTCCCAACTGCTTTGTTTGGGACAAAACCAATCAGGATTATGTTCAGTTATCAATAATTTGTCTCAACTACTTATTGCTACAGGAAGTATAGGTTGTGATGTTTTCATTGGGTAACAAATATAATAAGATGTACGCATAAAGTGACGTTTTGAAATATATTCTGGCAACAAATTGTGTTCAATCTCAAAAAGCTTAGGGTAATTTCATGAAAATGAAAAAGACTTCTGGATAATTCTGTTTCCTTTTTTTGCAGATTGATAAAGACAAAGAGATACAAACTAGTGCTCATATTGCCAGCATGGCAATAAAGGCCATTGAGAGAAACCAAGCTCTGCTCATAGAGGAGATTGAAGAGAAGCATGAAGCGGCAAAGAGGAGAGGAGAAGACCTAATAGAAGAGCTCAACCAGGAGATCGATGAACTGCAGAGGAGATGCAGTGAGCTGCAATATCTGAAGGACACCAAGGACCAGCTTCATCTCCTGCAGGTCAGACATTTTAACGATGATGTAAACTAATCTTTCATAAAGCACTACTTGTTTTAATGTGATTGCAGGTTAGATTTAGCAGCAAATTAGACACATTAGATATTAATTCACTCTGCTTGTCCTGTTAGAAATATATAACAGCAGCATTTTTCTGCCTAATAAACGTAAAATTTTTTGCATTCGGAATCTACTATTCCAGAGCTTCCCATGCCTGACTTCTCCTCCATCCTCCACAAACTGGTCTGAGGTCAGTGTTGAGCCTGATATTTACATTAGAAGTGTCAGGGCAAGTTTCTCCAAGCTGGTGGACCTCTGCCGGGAATTGGAAAAGAACCTTTGTGCAGAAGGTCAGTACTTATTCAATTGACATAACAGAAAAATCTCCATTAAGTCTTTTATAAAGATTTGACCGTGTTGCACCCAAGATAATTCACTGAATAATTTTAAAACCTTTTTTTTTCCCTCTTTCTTTTCAGAAATCAACAAGATTGGCAATTATGCAGGTATGCATGTGAATCTTTAAGAGGGTTCCTTTACTATAGTTTATAAATTGTCTCAAACTTCTGCATCTGAACAATTTTGTTTTTATTGATTGAAACTTTATTGATACTGAGTGACGTTTCCATTCTTTATATCCATTTATTTTTAGTGGATGTGACTCTGGATCCTAGAACTGCTGCCAACTGGTTGCTTCTGTCCCCCGATGGTAAAAAGGTGTGTTTCACAGTGAGACACCTTCGTCTGTCACTATAAACCCTTCTCAGACTTTTGGATGTCAGTGTTTTTGTTGCTAATATGTAATAATCTCCTGGTGATCCATAGGTGAGCCTGAGCGGCCAGCAAGGAATACAGTCGCTCCCTAAGGACCCCCGCAGGTTCGATTCCTGTGTTGCCGTCCTGGGGCAGCAAAGCTACACCTTTGGGAGGAGATATTGGGTGGTTAAGGTAGGTTGGTAGAGTTAGACCCATTGCTGAACTGCAAACACTACACAGTCAAATACTGTGGTAAAAACAAGTCATATGTGGAGATAATTTAGATCTTGAATATTGATGGAAACTACAACAAAAAAGTTAAAATGTAAATGTTTATCATGCATGTTTTATTAACAATGATTATAACAAAATAACCAGCTGCATCAAAAGGCTTGGAATTTTGTATCTATAGAGTATTTTATTTAATTTGGGTAAGTATCACACTTATCCGTAAGTAGTCTGGCAGAGACTCAAAGGATCAGACATTGAGCTGCTGGTCAATTTAATTTTATTCAGACAAGAAAGTAAACTCAGGCTTAGAAAGCTCAAAAGTTTAAAGAGAAATAAAGCTTTTATTGAAAAATATCTTTAAAATAGACTTTTTTTTTTACCCTTTACAACTAAAACATCATTTGATGAGCAGACTGGCTCCTCAGTAGATCAGCGCCGATGCATATATAAGATTGTAGCCTATTTTCCTCATTTGACTTTGGGTCAGAAGTTCTGGAGCTGTTTGTGGATTTGACCTCAAGCGTGTTCATGTTATATCTGTCCGACCCAGCAATCAGTGTTATAATCAAGGTGGATTTTATGGATGCTCAGACACCAGTGGCAACTCCACTCCGTAAAATGAATAAAAAATAAAAACAGAGAACATTGAACAAATAAAGAACACTGAGCTATGAAAACAAACAGAAGAGAGCTGCAGTTCTGTGTTTTGGTCACAGGTGGCAGTATTATAAGGAAATGCTGTAATGCCTCTTTAACAAGCATTCTTTATAAGCCTTAATTTTTACAGTACGTTTGTGGTTTTTGTTTTGTCTTATAATAGAATGACATATGCCGCTCATCATTCTTGTGATTGATTTTTGCTGCTTCATCTACAAAGAAACATTTCAGTGGCGTCATATCCTCAATCTACAGTACTTTTTGTTACTCAAAAACATATATTATGGCAAAACAGCATATTTCAACAAGGTCCATGGTTGGGATGTAGTGTACGCTCTGGACAGACCGCTGTAGCAATTATCAGAAATAGTTTTCCTAAAGTGTGTTTTAAGGAATTATTCATTTGAAAGATCTGTGTAATAATTTAGCAATTTCCTTATGCAGTTACATCCGTGCTTTAGTTCTGTGCTCTGCATTTGTTTTACAGGTAGGAGATAAAACCGACTGGGATCTTGGTGTAGCCAAGGAGTCCATTAACAGGAAGGGCTCCATTACTGTCCGTCCAGACAACGGTTACTGGGCGATCTGCAGGAGGAAGGGTGAGAGTCTTCGGGCCTGTGCTGGACCATCCGTTATCCTAAAGCTTCAGGAAATCCCATCGAAAGTGGGCATATACTTGGACTATGAAGATGGATCGGTGTCATTCTACAATGCCGATACAAAGAGTCATATCTACACCTACAAAGGGTGTTGTTTTACAGAGCCTGTCTACCCATACTTTAATCCCTGCCTTCATGACAATGGGAGGAACACAGCGCCACTGATTATCTGTCCGGTGGAAACTGGGCTCACTCTAGAGACTGCAGTGCATTAAGGTTAATTCAGTAAAGGATATATAATGAAGTTTACAGCATTTTAAAGGTTTTAACAAGCACTTGGTTAACCTTTGTTAAACTTTTTATGTTTATTATTAGTAACCCATTGAGTATGTTGAAAAACTTAAAGGAAAAGTCCGGTCATATTCAGAATTCAAACTTCTGGAAGTACTTTAGGTATGAAATGATTACATAGCTTTCAATAAATTAAGTGTTTTTAATTAAGAGTAATTTAATTTGAATATGCTTTACCAGAGACATGCATGGTTGTCAAAGAACACTACTGCCACCTACCGGTTTGTGACGTAACGGTTCGGTATCGGCTTTTGTGCAATTCCCAGTGCTGTATCTAGTGATTAATGACGTGTTTTTCCTCTGGCCAGAAGTTGGATGGCAAATTCTCCCTCTTCAAGTTAGCAATCCAACAACGAAAAATGGCCGGTCACGGCCTCAGTGAAAAATATTGTTTTTATTTTTTTACTGATTAACTCTTAATTCATTAAATCAATCCAAACTGATTAGTTTTAGGTGTAAATAATGACCCATTGGTTATTCCTTGGTGACCGGACTTTTCCTTTAAGAACCAACCGACAGTTTGCATTTTTATAACCTTATTTTAAAGACTGCTGGCATGCTTCTTGCAGCTTTTCCAAATGAAGCAAAGCAAGTGTACATCAAATACCTTGCATACCCGCATTCGTCAGTATGTATTCTGTCACTGTTATACCCTTTGTTTAAAATGTATATGTCAATCTTAGGGACTTTATTGCTTCTTTATCTTCCTGGAACCAGCAGCTTCGTGCTCCAGTTTTTATGCTTGGTTACCAAACATTGTTGGCAGCAGAGCCAGTAACAGTGGATTATCTGGTTTTACAGCTTATTAATCCTCGTTCTCTGTCTTTCCATCATGTTTTTGTTTTTCCTGCATTAGAAGCATAGCTTCACGCATTCAAAGGTCAATTAAATTTTTTTCTACACACAGCTTTTTTGATGTTTGTTTTTTAGGAAGCTTGAGTTATTAAACACTGGAAAAATGTATCACTTTGAAACAAGAGAATAACTGATTAATTTTTAAATGTTTAGAACGAACTGTATAAATATAGTGTGACAGTGTGGGGTCATTTACCTATGCATTCGACCGATGCACATCGGTTAATTATGATTAATAAAGTCTTTCTTATAAAGGAAGAGAAAACCATGTACTGTTTGTGCAACATGACTGCAGATGCACGACGTGCAAACATTGTTCTTTCACAAATAAATTCTTGATGAAGTTAAGAGTACAGTTCTGTTTAGACTATTATTTTTAACAAAATTAAACACCACCCTGTCTATCATCTCAAAGGAATGTTCTTGCATTGAGTTTTACATGTATTTTAAAAATATATCTACTCTACTTTTAAACTGTGAGTAAACAAAGACTTTGGGATATTTAAAAGAAAAGGATTATATCATAAATTCCTTAATAAAAAATTATGTATGCAAAGAATTGTTAAAGGCACAAGCTAAAATTAGGGGGAAAATCTTGTTTTGTTCATACCGTACATTAGGCGCACCTGATTTAAAGCCGCAGGTATTTTAGTGGTTAATTACCATATGTAAGAGAATATGCACAAAGCTGCATTACCAGGAAAAAGACTGCTGTTTGGGAACAACTCTCTTTTCTGAACAGTTTGAAAAGCAAGCTACTGCTACAAATTTAAATACATTTTTATCTATTTGCTCAACTACTGCTAACTACAAGTACTAAACATGCACCGGGCTGTTTAAATGAGTAGCAAATGTACTACTATATAACAATAACCTGCAGGACACCAGAAAAAAATAGATTCAGTCTACCTTTTGGGCTAAGGTGCAGTTTATGCTTTAACAAGAAGAAAAGTCAGTCATTCATCGCCATTACCTTTGTCTTCTTCCTTGTTCTTACCATCAGCTCATTTGCGCATGTGCATTCAGATATACATACAGGTCGCCCTTGATTTTATTTGGTAAAAAATACCTAAATTATGCTTTTCCCTCCCAAAATATGGTAAGCTACTAAACTATATCAATCAATCAATCAATCTTTATTTCAGACACAAAAGAGGTCCATAGTAAAAACAAAAGAAAACAAAAGAAAAAGAAAACAAAAAGAAGCATGACAGTCACTGAGCCACAAATAAGTGATGACGCCAATGTTTCCACAATCTTGAGAAAAATCTCACTGTACTAAAAACAGGGTTTACTAAAATTGCTATTAAATTATTGTATGACACAGATAATCTACACATACATTTATACATGAGATTCACATTATTAACCTTTAACCTGTTAAAGGTTAATAATGTATTTCCTGAGAAAATAAATGCCTTAAAATCCTTTTTGTTTTATCAGTCGTCTGTGCTCGATCTTCTCCGTAAATGGGATCCTATACTTCAGGGAGCTAACTGTTTTGGCTTAGACTATTATTATAGCCCACTGGGCTCTTTTCCAAATACCTTTACCCAATGCACATGGACATGGACAAAACAACGGTATTCTCTTTATAAGACACCATTAGACAAATTAAACCTTTTCTAGACACCAAAATGCATTGCTGACAAAGGCTGCTGTCCCTGAACGTGATATTTACACAGTGTTTATTTTTGTACTTTTTTCTGAAATTTACCCACCCAATGCCCAATTTATTTCCACTTAGGATTATTAAATCACAGCTGATAAAATATAGGTTATAAGCATAAAGGTAGTTTTAAAAGAAATGTCAAGCATAACTCTGCTCTAAAACTCCCTGAAGTGGTTCAGCCTGTCATGCTGTGTGAAGTCCCGGGCTATCCTCCTAGCATCCACCGCTGTCAGCACATGCCTGTGTGTATCAGTGCACATCAAGTTACTAAGTCTTATCTGGATCATTATTGATCTTACTGCAAAAACAATCCAGAAATAAGTACAAAATTCTTAAATTAAGTATATTTACCCTTAATTTGAGCAGGTAAATAAGATGATCTGCCAATGGAATGAGTATTTTTCCTCTTAAAATAAGATAGTTAGATAATATTTACTTGAAATAAGACGATAAAATTGTTTTTTCTTATTTTAAAAGGAAATTGTCTTGTTCCATTGGCAAAGTGTCTTACTTACCTCCTCAATTCAAGGAAAAACGCACTTATTTTAAGAAAAAATTACTTATTGAGATTTCTATTTTTTGCAGTACTGTAGCATAGTTGTAAGGTGGAGCAGTAGACCTTTCTTCCTCAGAAAGCTGTTCTTTTTTCTCTGTTTCATTATTGGTAAAACTTTAATGCTAACAAAGTAGAAGCCATTAGCAGCACCAGGCGGCTGGTATTTGTGTGAGAAAAGTTTTGCTTACATAACATGGCAACTAGCCAATATATTTTTAGGTTATTTCTTCCTCTCTCATAGGAGAATGATACTACTGGTGTTATGAACTACAGCTCAGGATAAAATATGTGTTAAATAGTTCAACTTTATTTTTATTTATTTAAGATTTCATGTTTAGTGATGAAAAGAAGGTAGAACCTCCCATACTGTGGTCCTTGCATCATCCAATAAGAGCAGGCAGTGTTCAGACCACTCTCCCTTTTGACCAGTTGGTTAAATCTCCGTACCCTTTACACCCACACATGCTCTCCTTGGTTTTCTGTAACGTAGTGAAATCATTTTGACAAAATAGATTTTTCCATCAGCTGCTTCGACCAAACCATTGCTCCAGCATGTCTGTTGAACTCTTGTTACCTTCCTTCAATTCTTGTTATTGTCCCTCCTGTCTGGTGTTGACATTATTCCCGGGCTTAGCCCTCTTCCTGCTATGTTGACCTTTTAATGGCATTCCCTATTAAAACCTGTTTTTCTCTCTCTGATGTCAATCATTACCAACAGTATTATCCACTACTCTTTGTCTTCTGTGTTGCCATTGCTACACCTCAAACTTCAAGTTTTAATCTGGTTTTGGAATTTACCACAGGATAAAAAA
>NW_015150814.1:277874-282696 GCF_000732505.1 Cyprinodon variegatus
ATATATATATATATATATATATATATATATATATATATATCTGGAATTGTTGTTCAACAGGTTCGGATCCTAGATTTGTTGCCTTTAATATTTTGCATTTTATCATTTACATATTTTGCAAAGAAATCGAAAGCTACAAAAAAATAAACCTTGAAAAAAGCACAGAAAACTATAAGAACCAATTCAGAAAAGTTAAAAAACAATTCATTGTACTTTATTTCCAAGGTTGAAGACGTTTTGCTTCCCATCCAGGAAGTTTTTTTTTTATTGAAAATGTCAGCAATAGCTTTGAGTTTGTGACTTAATAAAGTGGACCAAAAAAAAAGTCTTGCCTTTAGAACATCCTAAAGATCCCTTTACGTGATTGCTTCAGATAAAACAGCCATTTGTTGAAAGTTTTCAGAAAGCTTTCAGTTATAAGAACTTTGTTTAAAATAGAGGGACATGATTACCTTATAATATGGTAAAAGATGGGATGTGGGTTTTGACAGAATATCCAAATTGATTGCCAGAATAGCTTTAAATAGAATTGCATAATGCCTGATGACAAAGGCTGCTGATCAGGAAAAAGTTATTTTTCTTCCTGAAAATCTAAGCTACAGGCAATACTTTAACAAAGTCATGAGGTGATGATTTGGAAGCAGTTTCACAAAAGCAATGTTGAAAAATTCTTGTAATTATGGCTGTCAAAGTTGACGTGTACATGCACATACCTGTAAAGGCAAATTCTTTTTGACAACACAGGGTTATTTTTAAAACATGATTAAACAGCATGCTTCTATGTGCACTGTAGATTTAACATTTTTGTGTTTTTTTTTAGTTCAGCTGTTTCATCCATTTCTTAAAAGTCCAAGAGTGTCTGCCTTCACTATAAATCGCTTCCACTTCCCACTTTTTCTCTGTCTTGGAAATGCATTCAAGTACAATTAATGATGTATATGTTTTGAATTCTGTTCCTTGCAGACATATTTACCCAAAGCGGAAGACATTGAAAAAAGGTGTTTGCGTTTCAATTTGTATCAAAGTTTAAAACAAATCTTTTAAATAAAACGAAATGCAACAGCACTTCCAACAGAGGAAATATAACGTCCAACACAGCAATTAGATTTGGGGAAAAGAGAGCAATCTTCCCTTTGCCCTTGCAACCACTGACCAAGCATAGGTAATTGATATAAAACAGAAATACATAACTGCTATAATGCAATTTCTTCAATCATAACAACATCCACAGAGATAGCAACATATACACTCACATGTATGCAAATAAAATTACTAGAAAAATTAATAGTACCATAGTATGTCCATGATAGTCAAGAAAAGATATGATAACAATTCTAGTGAAGCATGATGGGAATACACCTTACAGAGGTTTCTATCAGCTTCCACCAATAATTTGGATAAGAGATTCTGGCATGATGCAGGCGAGCTGTAGAGATCTCCAATTGTGCAGTGCCTGGGTAAGCAAGAAGCCATTCCCTCATTGATAGTATGCATGGAGGTATCCCACGACCAATTACCATTATTTGAGTGGCTGTTAGGCCAGCCAACAGTGAGAGTTTATAGGTACTTTTAAAGATTAAGTGTCATTAAGTAATAACAAAGACTGAGAATCAGGGTTGGTCTTTCCTGTATAAGTATGACAAGGTATTTGAGAAACCGTGACAAAATAGGTTAACCAGTGCCAGCCAAGGGGACAATAGACATTCATGGTATTGCCTGGACAGAAGTAACAATATTGATTATCCCTAAGTTTCATCTGTTTTAGTTTCCAGGGATTTATATCAGACCTTTTAAAGTGAATTCTCTGATAACTGAGATTCCTTAAAAACAGAGAAAGATTTGTCCATATAGTTTTCCAAAGACATTAATATCCATTTTCCAGAGTCTATTAAGTACTAAAGGTTTATATGAAGCTTTGGTTATTAATTGATGTATGTCAAAGACAGCACAGTTGTTTTTAACTTTTGCATCAAAGATAAGATGAAGCGGGGCACGCGGGGGAAAGCAATAAGCATCTTCTCAATTAGAAGAGAATAGTTGTGGAAAACGAGGGACTGAGCAAAGAATTTATTCTGTGTTTTTTTGCAAAAGGATTGAATTTCCGTCGTATACTAAAAAGATGTGAAATGATTGGCCCATAATTTCATTAACTATTCTATTGGGTATAATGGAGTTTATCAAACAAGACAAATGTGGATATCTTGGCGCTGAACAAAGAACCACGAGTACCATTCAAAGTTAGGCAGACTGATGCCCCTGACAGTTTAGATCTTTGTAGAGTGGAGACTTTAATCCTTGGTGTCTTTTTATTCCATAGAAATGTGTTTATGACTGAATACAGCTTTTCCAGTAACCCCCTGGGGGAGCTAGAGGTATCATTGAAATAACAAAGTTAATAATATCAAGATATTCATCTTGATCACTAACAGTCTACCTTGAAAGGAAGTAGAAATCAAGCCCCACCTTCTCAGGTCTCCATCGGTATCATTTAAGACTTTATTATAATTTTCATTAATTATTTGAGTAAGAGAAGGAAGAATTGCTCACCCCTAAATATTTTAATTTATCAACCACAGAATTAATAGACGGAGATGTCTGGTCACACCATCCTGCCGTAGAATAAAGAATAAAGGCAATTTTTCCTTGTTTTTCTCAACCAGAGTGCAGCCTTTGAAATCCCTGATCTTTCCATCCTACAGACTAACATTAGTTGCATTTCTGATACCCCTTTAGACTGGTTCATATCATATACCTGTATATAGGGCTGCACACAGTTCAGTTAAAGTCAATGTTTTCATCCTCAGTCCTAACCAGGGTGTACTGGTGTGCCCCAAGGTTCCGTCCTTGGGCCCCTCCAGTTATTTATCCTCTTTCTCTGGGCAACATCTGCAAATTTGGGATCTGTTTTTATTTCTAGGCTTATGAAACCCAGCTGTACTCCAAACTAAGCTCCACCATCCCTCCCTCTTCCTCTAACGCTCTACCTTACCATTTATCTAATTCAGCTCAATCACTAGTTTTTTATATTTTCTGAATTTAAACAGCGGAAAAACACACAAAAAAAACATTTAACCAAATCTGATTAGTTTCTTTTCTTCCTCTCAACCTACTGATGGTTCAGAGATTAAACGTCTGTGTTGTCATCAAAAATCCTTCTTATAATCAGATCACTCCTGTCCTGCAAAAGCTTTCATGGCTCTTGTTTAAATCCTGCATCCTCTGCAAAATTCTTTTACTCACTTTCGAAGCTATTCACAATCTCATCCCTCCAGATTTATTTCACCTACTGGTCCTCATTGCCATGCACTCCCATAATTCAGCCTCCTTTCTGCTCCACCAGTCATCACCATGGGGTGCAGGGTCTTTAGTCCCTCTATTACATGCTGACCTGCGGCGCATCCCTTTTCTCTCACTGTTTAAAACTAGTCAGAAAGCCCATCTTTTCAAAATAGCCCATGCATACGGATGGGCTATTTTTTCTTAATGTTTGCTTTCATTGTGTGCTGTTATGGGAGCAAACATAGAAAAAAGGGCAAGTCTGTAAAGGAATTTCTCAGTAATGACAGACAGGAAAACTGGACTAACAAGTTCTTATTGCCGTTGTGGGAGTAGCTTAGTCCACATGTCTTCATGTCATAACTGTCAGTTGGTGCTGCAACAGTCACACACCTGGTGAAGGCTGCTACAGGTAAGACATTCTCCGTTTTTTTACCTTGCATAATGGCCATGCTTTATTTTGGATATTTAATAAAACAGATAATTGCATTTTTGAAAAAGGTTACCAAAATTGTGAAACCTAAAAACAATGTAAAAATTACCTAATTTATGTAACAGTATTTTTTGAGTATATCATCATTCAAACATAAGGTCGATTTAAGTGCTTTAAAGGAAAATGGAAGCTCATTTTATTTATAAATTTACATTGACCTTCTCCTCCTGCAGTCCTGTGCATGTTTCAAAACCTTCCAGGTGTGAATATGAGCAGAACTGTTTCCTACTTGACTGAGAAATCTGCAGGATATACATTTTTTGTTTATTAGGTTTTTTTTAATATAAAAATCCCCGGGGTGTGAAAAAAAAAAAAAATGAAAACAGAACTGAATGCAGAGGTTTATGAAATATTAAAAAGGGGATTACAGCATGTGCTGGACTTTAAACCTTTAACCACTCTACATGGTGGATATAGTGGTCAGGAAATGTGAACTATAGATTTACTTCCATGAAAAGGTAACCTTGAATCTCTTGTTTTCTTACCCAGAAACATGGCATTTATTCTGACTCAGGACCAAGTTTTGTGCGTCATTTGCATGGATAGTTTCACCGATCCGGTGTCTATCCCATGTGGCCACAACTTCTGCATGGATTGTATTCAGGGTTTCTGGGATGCGAGCCGCAAATGTGAATGTCCACTCTGCAAAGAGGCATTCCAAACCCGACCAACCCTCAGGGTGAATGTAAGCTTAAAAGACATTACGGAACAATTCAAAAGGTATAGAGCTAGTACAATATTTTAAACACATTAAATATGTCTGTTTTCCATTTTATTAAACATATGTTCTTTTCTTTTTTTTTAACAAAAAGATCTATAAAAACAAAACAAGATTGCAAACCAGAGCCAGCACCAAGGAGACATACCTCCCGACGGTCCTTGAAATCTGACACAATACCTTGCGACATCTGCAGCGAAAACAAGCAGACAGCAGTGAAGTCATGCCTGGTCTGCCAAGCGTCTTATTGTGAAATGCACCTGGGCCCTCATCTGAGGGATCCGGTGATGATGAAGCATAGTCTGACGGATCCGGCCACCTTTAGCACTAGACAC
>NW_015150814.1:284451-288435 GCF_000732505.1 Cyprinodon variegatus
TAATTCCAAACAATCTACTACTATCCTAATGAATCAAACTGTATTAATCAATGCTCTAATTTTAACTCTTTTCCAGGCACATTTGAAGGTGGCTCAATCTGAGATTCAACAAATGATTCAGAACAGGCTCAAAAAATGTGAAGAGCTCAAGAACTCTATAGAGCTGAGCAGGGTAAAGATTTTATTTAAGCTAAGATTGAGTTCAAACAAACTTTTGCCAAATAAAAGTATTCAACAAATGTATTTCAATGTATACATTTATTACACTGTCGCTACTATACTAGTACGCGATCAGGAGAGCTAGTTAGTTTGGTTTAGACATAGTTGGATACCTATTTAGAGTGACTAGCTATTTGTAGTGAGTTCTGTCTGTTTAATCTTATCTGGTTTATGTCTGATATTAGGCTGCTTTTCCTACCTTTAGTTTTTGTTATCTAAGTGTTTTATTTATCATAACTTTCTGTAAGGCCAATAAATGTCATTGGGTTCAACCCTAGAGCTATATTTTGGAAAAATGTTTGTCATGCGCTTTCACACCTTCCTACTATGTTGCAATTCATTCAGTTAGTCAACAAACATAAGCATCTTCACTTTGTTTATGACTCACCTTCTAAAATCTTTGCCATAGTTCAATAAGTCACCCGAGAACAAAGTTACTGAAAGAAAAAGTTTCCATCCATATTAAACATTTGATTGAGCTGCTTTCAGAACAGATTCCACTGGACACACCTTCCTACTATGTAGCAATTCATTCAATTAGTCAACAAACATCAGCATCTTTACTTTGTTTATGATCAGACTTGTTTATGACTCACCTTCTAAAATCTTTGCCATAGTTCAATAAGTCACCCAAGAGCAAAGTTACTGAAAGAAAAAGTTTCCATCCATATTAAACATTTGATTAAGCTGCTTTCAGAACAGATTCCACTGGACGTTTCAGATGCCTGAGAACAGGTCTCTGCAGAGAAGCAGAAAACAAAAACAATACACTGTAGATTAGCCAAATATGTGAGAAGCAAAGTTTGGTCTCGATAAAAAACAGATAATTTAGAAAAAAAGGGACTCTAGATCTGAACCTGTACCTTTGATTGGACTGACCTGTACTTATACGGTGCTTTAAAAGGTCCCAACTGCTTTGTTTGGGGATTAACCAATCAGGATTATGTTCAATTACAATTAATAAAGTGAAGTTTTCAAATATATTCTGGCAACAAATTGTGTTCAATGTCAAAAAACTTTGTAGCTGAGTTACATGGTTTTTAGTAGGGTCGTTTTATGAAAATGAAAAAGATCTAATCCTGTTTTCTTTCTTTTTTATATTTGCAGATTGATAAAGACAAAGAAATACAAACTAGTGCTCATATTGCCAGCATGGCAATAAAGGCCATTGAGAGAAACCAAGCTCTGCTCATAGAGGAGATTGAAGAGAAACATGAAGCAGCAAAGAGGAGAGGAGAAGACCTAATAGAAGAGCTCAACCAGGAGATCGATGAACTGCAGAGGAGATGCAGTGAGCTGCAATATCTGAAGGACACCAAGGACCAGCTACATCTCCTGCAGGTCAGACATTTTAACGATGATGTAAACTAATCTTTCATAAAGCACTACTTGTTTTAATGTGATTGCAGGTTAGATTTAGCAGCAAATTAGACACATTAGATATTAATTCACTCTGCTTGTCCTGTTAGAGATATACAACAGCAGCATTTTTCTGCCTAATAAACGTAAATTTTTTTTGCATTTGGAAATTACTTTTTCCAGAGCTTCCCATGCCTGACTTCTCCTCCATCCTCCACAAACTGGTCTGAGGTCATTGCTGAGCCTGATATTTACATTAGAAGTGTCAGGGCAAGTTTCTCCAAGCTGGTGGACCTCTGCCGGGAATTGGAAAAGAACCTTTGTGCAGAAGGTCAGTACTTATTCAATTGACATAACAGAAAACGCTTCATGTAGTCTTTTATAAAGATTTGACCATGTTGCATCCAAGATAATTCACTGAATAATTTTAAAACCTTTTTTTTTCCCTCTTTCTTTTCAGAAATCAACAAGATTGGCAATTATGCAGGTATGCATGTGAATCTTTAAGAGGGTTCCTTTACTATAGTTTATAAATTGTCTCAAACTTCTGCATCTGAACAATTTTGTTTTTATTGATTGAAACTTTATTGATACTGAGTGACGTTTCCATTCTTTATATCCATTTATTTTTAGTGGATGTGACTCTGGATCCTAGAACTGCTGCCAACTGGTTGCTTCTGTCCCCCGATGGTAAAAAGGTGTGTTTCACAGTGAGACGCCTTCGTCTGTCACTATAAACCCTTCTCAGGCTTTTGGATGTCAGTGTTTTTGTTGCTAACATATAATATCCTTCTGCTGATCCATAGGTGAGCCTGAGCGGCCAGCAAGGAATACAGTCGCTCCCTAAGGACCCCCGCAGGTTCGATTCCTGTGTTGCCGTCCTGGGGCAGCAAAGCTACACCTTTGGGAGGAGATATTGGGTGGTTAAGGTAGGTTGGTAGAGTTAGACCCATTGCTGAACTGCAAACACTACAAAGTCTAATACTGTGGTAAAAACAAGTCAGATGTGGAGATAATTTAGAGCTTGAATATTGATGGAAACTACAACAAAAAAGTTAAAATGTAAATGTTTATTATCCATGTTTTTAAGTTTATTAACATTGATTATAACTAAATAACCATCTGCATCAAAAGGCTTGGGATTTTGTATCTATAGAGTAATTATTTTATTTAATTTGGGTAAGTATCGCACTTATCCGTAAGTAGTCTGGCAGAGACTCAAAGGATCAGACATTGAGCTGCTGGTCGAGTTAATTTTATTCAGACAAGAAAGTAAACTCAGGCTTAGAAAGCTCAAAAGTTTAAAGAGTAATAAAACTTTTATTGAACAATATTTTTAAAATAGACTTTTTATTGATCCCTTTACGACTAAAACATCGTTTGATGAGCAGACTGACTCCTCAGTAGATCAGCGCCGATGCATCTATAAGCCTGTAGCATATTTTCCTGATTTTACTGTGGGTTAGAAGTTCTGGAGCTGTTTTGTGGATTTGACCTCAAGCGTGTTCATGTTATATCTGTCCGACCTAGCAATCAGTGTTATAATCAAGGTGGATTTTATGGATGCTCAGACACCAGTGGCAACTCCACTCCGTAAGGTGAAAAAAGTATAAAAGAAAGAACCTTGTAAAGTACGAGCTACGAGAACGAGCAGAAGAGAGGTGCAGTTCGGTCTTTTGGCCACAGGTGGCAGTATTATTAGGAAATACTGTAATGCCTCTTTAACAAGCATTCTTTATGAGCCTTATTTTTCACAGTAGTTTTTATTTTGTCTTTAAATAGAATGACATATCCCACTCATGATTTCTGTGACTGACTTTTGCTGCTTCATCTACAAAGATAGAAAACTTTTCGTCATATCCTGATCCGCCTGTTTGTCAAAAGGATCTGCCCCGTGACAAATAGTACTGTATGTTACTCAAAGACATATATTATGGCAAAACAGCATATTTCAACAAGGAAGTTATTTTATATCCAGGATGTATCCATTTAATCCACCCAGCCTTCCATTTTCTGTACTCTCTCTATGCTACTATGGGCTCCCCGTGTCTCTAGGTCCATGGTTGGGATGTAGTGTACGCTCTGGACAGACCGCTGTAGCAATTATCAGAAATAGTTTTCTAAAGTGTGTTTTAAGAAATTATTCATTTGAAAGATCTGTGTAATAATTTAGCAATTTCCTTATGGAGTTACATCCTTAGGTCTGTGCTCTGCATTTGTTTTACAGGTAGGAGATAAAACCGACTGGGATCTTGGTGTAGCCAAGGAGTCCATTAACAGGAAGGGCTCCATTACTGTCCGTCCAGACAACGGTTACTGGGCGATCTGCAGGAGGAAGGGTGAGAGTCTTCGGGCCTGTGCTGGACCATCCGTTATCCTAAAGCTTCAGGAAATCCCATCGAAAGT
>NW_015150814.1:288575-294527 GCF_000732505.1 Cyprinodon variegatus
TACTTTAATCCCTGCCTTCATGACAATGGGAGGAACACAGCGCCACTGATTATCTGTCCGGTGGAAACTGGGCTCACTCTAGAGACTGCAGTGCACTAAACTTAATTCAGTGAAAGAGATATAATGAAGTTTACAGCACTTTAAAGAATTTTACAAGACACTTGGTTTGCCTGTTTTTTATTTTTTTTATGTTTATTATCAGTAACCCATTGAGTATGTTGGAAAAACTTAAAGGAAAGGTCCGGTCATATTCAGAATACAAACTTTTGGAAGGACTTTAGGTATGAAATGATTACATAGTTTTCAATAAATGATAAGTGATTTTAATTAAGAGTAATTGGCGCTCGGCTTACCGCGCCGTTACATCACTGCTTGAAGATGTTAGTAGTGAGGTGTTACTATATTTGGGCTAAAATGGCCAGTCGCGGACTCAGTGAAAAAATACTATTTTTATTTTTTTACTGATTAACTCTTAATTCATTAAATCAATGCAAACAGATTAGTTTTAGGTGTAAATAATGACCCATTGGTTATTTCTTGGTGACCGGACTTTTCCTTTAAGAACCAACTGACAGTTTGCATTTTCATGACCTTATTTTAAAGACTGCTGGCATGCTTCTTGCAGCTTTTTCAAATGAAGCAAAGCAAGTGTACATCAAATACTTTGCATACCTGCATTTGTCAGTATGTATTCTGTCACTGCGATGCCCTTTGTTTTAAATGTCTATGTAAATCTTTTGGAGTTTATTGCATCTTTATCTTCCTGGAACCAGCAGCTTCGTGCTCCAGTTTTTATGCTTGGTTACCAAACATTGTTGGCAGCAAAGCCAGTAACAGTGGATAATCTGGTTTTACAGCTTATTAATCCTCGTTCTCTGTCTTTCCATCATGTTTTTGTTTTTCCTGCATTAGAAGCATAGCTTCACGTATTTAAATGTTAATTTCATTTTTTTCTGCTGACAGCTTTTGTGATGTTTGTTGATTTTATGAAGATTGAGTAATTAAGGAATTAATTAGTGTGACATTGTGGGGTCATGTCACTATGGATCCACCCAATGATGCACCTTGGTTAGTGTGCCACAGTAGCTAAGTTGTAAGAGTATTGAAATAATGAGGTATGATACCCAAGTTAATAAAGTTTTTTTTATAAAGGAAGAGAAAACCATGTACTGGTTGTGCAACATGACTGCACATGCACGACGTGCAAACATTGTTCTTTCACAAAATAAATTCTTGATGAAGTTAAAAGTAAAGTTGTGTTAAGACTACTATTTTTTAGCAATATTAAACGCCACCTTGTCTATCATCTCAAAGGAATGTTCATGCATTAAGTTTTAGATGTGTCCTAAAAATATCTACTCTACTTTTAAACCGTAAGTAAACAAAGACTCTGGGATATTTAAAGGCAAAGGTTTATATGATAATCTCCTGAATAAAATATAATGTATGCAGAGAATTTTTGCAAGAAAATATATTTACTAGCATTCTTTAGTGAGTTAAGGATAGAAATATATAATTTTCGTATTATAATTACATTATTTATGGACACCTGGATGCATATCTGGTTGCGCATGCGCAAATGAGCTGATGGTACGGATCATGCATCCACCCTTTCTTGTTGATTTCAACTGGGATGCCACTTGAGATCTCATCATTCTTGGTAGTTTAACCCGGATGGTGTGAAACCCAGAACCAAAGTAAAATTCGTTCTCTCATGGTTCTCATCGTTTTCACTGTGATGAATGATTAACTTTGCCTATTACCAATCCTAGTGAGAGGCAGGTCAAATGTCAAAGGCACATCATCATTATTAATGATCTCATCTGGTCCAATTGAGTATTCTTTTATTTTTCTAAATGTGAGTTTGTGGAAATTTGTTATTATCTTCTGTATGGGAGGGAGGGAGTTGCTGACACAAAGTCTTCCGCACCCTGATGGACGTTACGTCTCCTGTAATAATCGCCTTACTCTTGCTAATCTAGTTTCCTTTTTGCGCTAAAACGTACTGCATTACTTTGCCTGGCGGATGGACATATGACCAACATACCACTCTTTTCCATCAATACTGTGTGTCTGATCACATGCCCTTCCGCCAGGCAAAGTAGTGCCGTACAACAGCGGACAAACCAAAACAAATCCTCTTACGCTGTCACAAAAATCATGAAAAGTCCGTAGAAAAGCCGCACCGGACTATCAACCCCAAAAAGTAATGGCCTATATTCAGAAAATGACAGTAGTTCTATGAAAAGCTAATAGTGTTAGCTATCTGAGGGAATTGCTGAAGATCCCAAAATAATTTTACACAAATGATTAGATGTTGGCATTTCAACAGAAAAAAGTTGTCAGAAACTGTGGAGCTGTAAGTAGTAGTTATTGTTTCCATCTTGGAAGGGAGGGTTGGACTACAAACTCATAAAATGGCCAGCCCTATCCCGAAGGGAAAGGTTAGACTACAAAACTCCAAACAATTGGTTTCAAGAACTCAGGAAATGGCCGCCCGTAACATGTGGTTGCATACGGTTCAAAAGGTATACGGACCCTCAACAACTCTACTACACTAACCTCAGGACAAAAGTGGAAACAAGAAAATCAAGATGAAAAAGAACACATAAACTCATTCCCACCAATCACACCACATTCATTCACACCATGAGATCAGAGCTCTTTATAAACACTTACAGTTAAACATCTACGTAAAGTGACCAAATTTCAAATAAATGCTTTGCGAAACCTGACTTAATTAGCTCGCCAAAGCTCAGCACCTCATTTAAGGCATCAGATGGAATACTGAAAGGTTTAACTGAGAGACGACTTGCAGTCCAGATGAGGGGGAAGAAAGGAGCAGGGAAGGCAGCTTCGGATGTCAGCTCCACACAAATCCATCTCCCAAACCGGGTCGGTTCTCTGGGAAAGTCTCAGATATGTCTGTGGCAAACAGCAACGGAATCTGATGGGCTTTAATCAAGGTAGTTAACTTATGGTTATCGACAAGGGCATCCCCCCGTGATTGGACCGTAAAGGCATTGTAACGCTGGATCCTCGAAGGGGAATTCTGTTTTCAAGCAGGAGACTCCGTCTTCTCATCTAACCTCAGCAGGTTGGTACAACGATACACTGCAGTCAGTGGCTTTTGACGGCAGGACAAGGGGAAAGCTACTTCAGCTAGCTTCCAGGAAAAATTCCATGTGAAATTACAACATAATGCTGCGCTAATTCACAACACATGTAATCCCAAGGAACTTTAGAGAGACTAGAGAGAATACTGTCAGATTGTGAAAACCTGATGATTGCATCCAACCCAGACCTTCTGTTGTGTACCTTGTCACATTAGCTAAGTTACAAAAGAATATCAATATAAGGAGGTATGGTACCCAAATTTAAAAAATCACAATCTATCTTTATGTGAAAGAAAGCCAAAACCATTGAAGTTTTATGCACAATGTCATTTATAGAAAGGAAGAAATCTCTCATGGTCTGAGCATTCGTCAGAGAACACAATGTACTAGTTATGCAGCAAAACTTCACAAGTATGACGTGCAAACATTGTTCTTACAATAAACAAATCTTGATGAACTCAAGGTGTACAGTTCTTAGATTTTATCTTGAAAACGTGACTTTTGTTTTTTAGAGAAATGAAAGTCAGCACTGGAATCAACATTCATCTCACAGGAATGTTGATTTTTAGATGTATTCTAAAAATATATCCACTCTACTTTTGAACTGCAATTAATCAATTTTTAGGCTGACTCTGGGATATTTAATGGCAAAGGCTTATATGATAAAATCCTAAATAAAATATAATGTATGCAGAGAATTGTTAAAGGCCTGTACTTTCACATACAGCCTTCCATAGATGCAGTTATTTAGTCTGTATTTAATTCATCCACCACTGAACGGTTTGAACTGTTCATAAACAAGCCAGATTGAAACCACATTTAAAAAATAATAATGAAAGAATAAATAAACTCATTAAATAAAAACTACTTCAAGATCTTTATGACTTAAACTTCAAATCCAATTACTGGGAAACTATCTCATGTGTCATTACCACATCAGGGTGTGGGTTCACAGGGGACAAGTCCCTTGCACTTTTTCAAAAGTCAGTTTTGGTTCCCTGCACTTTTTACTGTCCAAAGAAACGATGTTATGCTACAGTACACAAACAATTGTCTAGCACTAGGACCTATTCAAAAACTACAGCTGAAGATTCAGATACTCAATTCACAAGAACACAAATATGGACTCGGGTCCTCGCCAAGTATGTTTTTTAGAAAAACACAGGAAAGTATGGACTCTGGGAGAATGGGAGCAACATCTTTTTCTGAATCCAAAACTGTAGCATGGCATGACAATTCCTGTTTACAGTTTGACGAACACCTGCTTGCTCCTGATGATTTCCTTTGGCGTCAGCACAAATTTGACGAATAGCTAACCAATGAGTGTTTACATTATATGACTCATCCAATGACACTAGTTTTCACTAGATGTGGATGGTGCCAATGATCTGCATTGGATGGCGCACATGAGTAACAAGAAACGTTTCTTTTAAAAATGGAATAGAAAGTACAGATACTTGTGTGAAAATGTAATGAGTCAGAAGTAGGAAGAAAAATAAGTAATGAAGTAAAGTATAGATACCTTAAAAGTATACTTAAAGGGGAACACCATTTTTTTTTTTTACATTGGCCCCTTGATTTTACGTTATTACATTATGTTCTACTCACCCATATGAGTTTTGTGTCATTTTGAGCTGTTCCGATGATATTTGGTTTTGTAATCTAATTAACATCTTCCTATGGGCAACAAGTTGAAGGCACAAACTAAGTTGTTCATAATTTATTCTTTATGGTACGCCAGCATTCATAACATGTAGGCGAATCACTGACCCCCAGACATCCGCAGTTATATTTTTTATATTTTTTTTAACCAAAGCGGAGTGTGTATGACGTCATCCGCGCGTGCCAGCTACCATTCATTCATCCTGTCCGCTGAACTGTTGTTAGTTTTACTCACATGCCTGGAAGATGTCTAGTGCTACTACCACAGATGATCTCGCTCTCTAAATGGAATTGAACAATTCATAGAAGGGGTAGAGCGTAGCCGCCTTTGCCCGGACTGCCTGTCACAACTCCAGTCCGGCACACGGATGACGTCATACACACTCCATACACACACTTGCATTGGTCTCATGTGTGCGTGTTTGTGTGTTTGGTTATTAGACTGGCAGCGAGGGTGTCTGAAAAAAGTAAGAGAGACACAACAGACTTCTTTAAAAGTCAAAGTGTAAGTTACATACCTCCTAAAACAACTTCACTGGCTCCATAAAGCAGCACATCCCCTTCAAGATCCTCCACCGCATTTTAAAGCTTTTAATAAGCTTGTAAAGTATATTTATGTTATTAAAAGTGCTGATATTTCAAATTTATTATTGTAAAATATTATCATTATTATCATAAAAAAAGGAAAATGTAATCTATGAATGTGATTTTATATATCCAACCTCATAATAATTGTAAAACTATGTGCTTTTAATCTACATTTTGCACCCCACATTGTTCATGTATCTATATTTTTTGTCAGGAGAGGGATAGGAGAGATATAGGAGAGATGCAAGAGAAAGGGGAGGAAACAAACACAGATCTTCCAGAAAACATGCTTAGCTTAGTTTAGTTAGTCAGTCAGTCAGTCAGTCAGTTAGTCAGTTAGTTAGTTAGTTAGTTAGTTATGTTAAAAAAATATAAAAATACTTGTGTACCCCCCCCCCCACACACACACACACACACACACACACACACACACACACACTAGTTACTAGTGCACTCATGCTACTAGTTGTGTAGCATGAGTGCACAAGAACAACGTGCAAACATTGTTCTTTCACTAAACAAATCTTGATGACGTCAAAGTGTACAGTTCTTAGATTTTATCTAGAGAAATGATAGGCAGCACTGT
>NW_015150814.1:294968-297099 GCF_000732505.1 Cyprinodon variegatus
AAAAATAAAAATACTTGGGTGCCCCCCCCCCCACACACACACACACACACCCACACACACACACACACACACACTCACACACACATAGAATTGTTGATTGTTACTGAAGAAAACCATGGATCTGTGAGTAGTAGTTATTGGATCAATCTTCCTCCTGTCCCATGTTGAAATAGGCCTGGGCAAGGTGCTTACTGTAACTTGCAGTTGCCTACCAAGTTAGAAATTTTTCTAGAGATTAATTTGAGGTGCTAAGAATGGCTTTAGGGCTGGCACACACTGTACGATTTTTAGGCCCTTTTTGAGCCAATTTTTCAGTCGTGCCAGATCTTTTTGGATCAGGCTAAGTTTCAGCCTCATCCTGCATCAGGTAGTATACAGGAGGTAACGAAGGGTGATTAGCCTCTCACAACCACCTCCCAATCGAGAATTGTGAGGTCAGGTGAAAATTAATCATGTTTTAAATTGATCCGTCTCTCATGAAGTGATCGTGCATGGGTGTGGAAGCCCAAAATTACGTCATTTGGCCATTTGCACATTGCAAATGTGTCAAGCATAAACCAAGCTTAATCAGCAGAGTCAAGCAGAAAAGGGCAAGTAGCCAGCCATCCCAAAAACAAGAAAAAAAGAGACAGGCTGCATTACCTTGGATGTGCAGATGTTTCAACATAGCTCTGGTGTAAAGTCCTTTTAGAGGTCTGGTTGACCCAAGAAATTCTATTCAATTAAATTCAGATTATTTATTTAACACCAATTCACAACACATGCCCTCATAAAGAACTTTACAGAGACAATACTCTCAGATTGCTTAAAATGAAAACTAGTTTATTGCATCCTGCCTGGGCCCTCTGTTGTGTACCTTGACACAGTTGTAAAAGAGTATCAAAATAATGAGATACAGTATGGTACCCAAATTAATAAAATCAGACTCTGTCTTTATACAAAAAAAGCCAAAACCATGGCGTTTGTTATGCACAATGTCATTTATATAAAAGAAGAAATCTCCCATGGTCTGAGCATTCGTCAGAGAGCACTATGTACTAGTTGTGTAGCATGAGTGCACAAGAATAACGTGCAAACATTGTTCTTTCACTAAACAAATCTTGATGACGTCAAAGTGTACAGTTCTTAGATTTTATCTAGAGAAATGATAGGCAGCACTGTCTTATCATCTCACTGAAATGTTGATTTTAGATGTCTTCTAAAAACATACCTGATCTACTTTTAAACTGCAAATAACACATTTGTATGGTGACTCTGTTACATTTAAAGGCAAAGGATTATATAATAAAATTCAGATTAATATACAATGTAAGCAGAGAAATGTTAATGGCCAGCAATGTATGGTTTAAATGTTTTACTGAACAAGCCAGCTTTAAACCACAATTTAAAAATGTATAACATATAAAGCCATCAAATAAAAACTATTCCAAGATTTTTATGTGTTAAACCTCAAAACCAATTATTGGGACGCTATATCACCTGGCATTCTTTTATGCCTCCATGAAAACAGAGTGTTCTCACCGTTTGTTGACCACTCAAGAAAGAACAGTCATGGTTTTGACTAAAATTTGGTTTACATGACACTCTTAAGCAAAAAAAACCCAAAAAGGTGCTATACACTCTTTCAGTCACCTGTTTATGCTTGATACGTTTTTATGATTTTATGATTAAATGCTGTGATACTGATATTTTTGCCTGGTGTTGGTTATTAAATATTGCATGTAGGCAAGCAGTGAAACATATTGTAACTCAAAATTTTCCTATTAACTAGAAACTTATTGTGGTTACTGATAGGGTAAATCCTTGATCTGATTTTAAACTTTCTACCATTTCTTTCAATATTTCTTACTCTAATGTACAGCAAGCATTTTTTGGCCAAATGTGTTCAGAAGACCTCCATTTTAAGAGGTCTTGAGGTGGGAAAGATAGAAAGGAAAACTAGAGGAAGACACAAATGGTAGAAAATGTTTTGTCATCTTTAGGTCTAGGTGTAGCGGTAAGCTAAGGATTGTTACCATGGACATCTGGAGGCAAGAGAGGCTTGCTGCAGACCTGCATTGTGAAGTATCCTTTGCTGTTAGAACCGGAAGTTCATTCCAAGCCTTTCAAAATGAAGTGAAAATAAAAATGT
>NW_015150814.1:298095-298909 GCF_000732505.1 Cyprinodon variegatus
CGGGGAGCAGTGGGCTGCCATTGTGTGGTACCCAGGGAGCAGTGGGCTGCCATTGTGTGGTACCCAGGGAGCAGTGGGCTGCCATTGTGTGGTGCCCGGGGAGCAGTGGGCTGCCATTGTGTGGTGCCCAGGGAGCAGTCTGGAGTTTTGCTCAGGAGCCCAGAATGCGCACAAGCGCACTGCTCTAACCACCCAGGCCAACATTCCCCTCACAATAAAAGCTAGTATATCGTATCGTACATATTTTACGTTTATGTTCCTATATTTTTTTCCTGGGTTTTTTTCCAATAAAAATATTTTTGTCTGTTAATGTGTTTAACGATTTATATATAACATCCTTCCAGTTCAACTGGACAAGGTTAAAAATCTAAGAAAATGTCAAAATAACAAAATTAACTCTTGTTCTTTATATTATATATATTCTTTATTCTTTTAGTATTGTTTCTGATATATTCTTACCTTTGCTGTTGGACCACATAGATTTGCCAATGTAGCGTGTATTTCAAATTAACTGTGAATTACTAAATACCTAGATACATGACCAAAAATAGCCACTAACTTGTGTTTTTTTCCCATGACACATGAAAAAACAGTAGACAGAAAACGAACTGTATCAACGTCTACCTATTTTATTTTAATGGAGGTGATTTTATCGTCGAAATATAAGATTTCACAGCCTGGCGGGCAGTGTTTAACTTTTGGGAAATTTCCAGCGGGAGTCACTTTGAAACATATATCCGTAAGACATGATAATTAAAGTAAAAGAAAATCAAGTAACAAAATATGTTAAAACATGGTTTTCTTGGTCTTTAAG
>NW_015150814.1:300945-305895 GCF_000732505.1 Cyprinodon variegatus
CCTGGCTCCAGGGAGGAGACCAGTTTAAAGTATTGCATCTAGTTCTGGTTCCACGTCCTGTCTCAGCTACCCTCTTCCACTGAGCCTGCCTGTCTGCACCTGATCCTGTCTGCTCCTGTGCGTGACCACCTGGTCATGCTTCTGGTCCCAGTCAGACTCTGAACCCTCCTGGGAGCTTGTGGATGCCTGGAAGTCTGGATCCTGCCACATGTTTCTGTTCCTGCCTGATCTGGATCCTGTTCCTGTCTGTTCTGGATCCCTCACCAGGATCAGCTTCCAGCATGTCCTTTGGAACTGCAGCACTTGGGGACATTCATGGACTGAACTGCTAAACCAGAGTGTCTGTGACTGGGCGGTGCCCCGCTCCCCATCCTGCAGTGTCCGCAAGCCACAGCTCCACTTTAGTTTTTGCTTTATTATTTAATAAACGTTTTGAACTTTCCCACTGCCTGTCTCGCCCTGAATTCTGGGTCCAACTGCCTGAGACCATTATGGAGTTTCAAAATATAGAAATTTTAACAAAGCTAAAAACACCAAAATATCTTCTCAGCTAGTGAGAAAAAAAAAACAGATGATTTAAATCAATCTGATCACTTTGGTCCAACTAAATTGAAAGATTTAACTTCCAAGTTAATCTTACTGCATTAACAGCCTTATAACTAGATGCTGTTTGTGGATTCCATAACCACATCCCAAAAATCAAAACTCCCAAGTTATATTTCAGAGTCAATTCCAGTCCAAAATAGGTTAGATGCCTCGAAATATAACTTAGATCTCTTTGTCTTTTTGTGATTTTTTTGTTCAATGCCCATCCAGGTAGGGTGTCACATTAATGTTGGGATTTTCTATTTCTATATCTTATGTAATCAGATATTATTTTGGCTGTTATATACTGTTTATGAACACACGCCATACTAGCTGTGTGTTAGAACAATAAATGAAAGAGTGATTCGAGCACTGATCAGGGTCAAACAGTTAATTCTGCACATGCATGGAATAAATTCACCTCAACTTCTGTTCAAAATATAAGTTTATTAACAAAAATCATTCAGCTCCAAGTCAAACATATTTCAGTTTAACACTCTTAAAGGGGAACACCTTTTTTTCACATTGTGCCCTTGATTTGACATTATTACATCATGTTCTACTCACCCATATGAGTGTTGTGTTATTTGGAGCTGTTCTGAAGATATTCCGTTAGGTTATATCCAAGTAACGTCTTCCTATGGGCAACAAGTTGAAGGCACAAACTAAACTGTTCATAATTTATTCTTTATGGTACGCCAGCATTCATATCATGTAGGCAAATCACTGTCCCCCAGACATCCGCGGTTATGTTTTATATATTTATATTTTTTTAAATCAAAGCAGAGTGTGTATGACATCATCCGTGCCAGACTGGAGGTGTGACAGGCAGCCATGGCCACAGGCGGCTAGGCTAGCTAAGTGCACGCAGCAAGAGAGATCATCTGTGGTAGTAGCACCAGATATCTTCCAGGCATGTGAGTAAAACTAGCAGGAGTTCAGCGGACAGGATGAATGAACGGTAGCCGGCAGAATCTCCATCTTGCCGGAGATTGACCCCAGCTTCATGGGCAAGGGAGAGGAGGCAAAAATCAATAAATCTGGTTTTCTCTGTGGTTTTGTCTGTTCTAACAGAGAGGGGGCTGGCAAGTCCTACCTCTGTGAGAGGTCCTGTGGAGGCCTTGGCTGAAAGGGGGGGAGGGGGTCCCTCAGCAGTTAGTCACCAAAGTGACACCCAACAGAAAGAGGGTGGATTCAAACTAAATTGCTTAAAATCCCTTAAAGAAAAGATGAAGGATAAGCTAAATTGCTAATAAATCCTTAAATGTTAAGTTTTGTGGTAAACTGCCAATAAAGAGAGGTAAAGCATGCGCTAAAAAGCAGATAAATCCTAAAACAAGGTATATCATATTTAGCACTGAAAGAAAAGTGTTTCTTTGATTTTACAGAAACACTTCTTTTTTTGTTGTAACTTGTGTTTTTTGTGTCATCAGCTAAAAATGGATCTAAGTATTCTCAATACTTAGCACATCATTGACTCCACAGACGTAGAGAAACAAAAAGGCATTGTTGAAATTCTTATCCACTTATCGCCAGAAGACTCAGATAACCTAAACAGCTCTAACCTCAGTGTATGTGAAGAAAAGATTCAAGAATTAATTCACTTAATTCAAAACCCAACTGAAAACATTCTGATTACAGATGTACTCTGTGAGTTCACTCTGTTGCATCAGCGTAAATACCAACGAGAATCTGAAAGGTATGATCAGTTGGAAGCTGAATATCAAATGACCCTGCACAGAGTTAGTACTGCAAGACTTTTATTGTCAGAATCTGAGAGAAGGTTAGAGGAAGCTGAAAGGATCAGTGGCCAACAAGGCCAGAGTGACATTGCTTTCGAACACCGTGTCAACCCCCCTCTCCGAGGAGCTATGCCATAACCAATGCCAGCAGACTTTGAATCAGCAGGACGTCAAACCAGTTGAAAGGAAAACAGTTACTAAAACAGACCCAAAGACACAGCTTCAAAAACTCTAATTTAAAGGTGAATGAGTATCACTTCAGTCATCAAAGGTTAGCTCAAAATTCCCCACTATTTTATGAGCAGAACCAACTTCCTGATGAGCCCGGTCATCAACAAATCAGAATAGAATTCAATAGATTGAATCCTTGGCCAAAGACATAGAGATTTTTGATCTAGAAATTCAACACTCCAACATAACTGATTATCTGGAAGAAGCTGAGCACTGTACTGCACAGTAGACAGTGCTCAACAATAGTGATGGGGCTCAACCTTAAGAGAAGAATATTCTGTTTACAGAGATGCAGCTTTAGCAACGCTTGAGGCATCTTTAGTTCTCCAAGAAGAACATGAAACACTCAGAGAACATTACTTTCGCTTGAGAGAGGTTTATTTTTGAGGGCTGCAGTTCTCCAGATATTGAGGAAGAAGATCCCATATTTATGGCATTGTTCATTCAAAATCTACATGAAAGTGTAGCAATGCAATGCAGGACAGAGAACCTTTCTATGCAGGAGACTCACGAGTATGCTCAGCTTGTTTGGTAAATACATCTCAAATCAGATAGATTTCAAAGCAAGCTTAGAGTCTTAAACCTTCGAACAAAGAACAGGACCAAAAAGAAGCACAGGTTCAGTTCCCCAGTGGTTCCCCAAAATGAAGGATTTAATGACTTAGGAGAACGAAAACCAGAACCCCCCAAATATAAATCACAAACCTTGCCACACTGCAAAACCAAAGGGTTGACACGGTTAAAGGGGAAATAAACAAGTTAGAGAAATAATCTCAAAAGAAAACTTTCCCAATAATGACCTCGAATAAAAATATCAGGAATATACTTCCTGTCCTGACAGTGTGCAGGTTTGCAGCAAGACTGCTTTGTCTGTAGGAGTGTCAGATTGTTAGCTTTGGCAGTAATGTTCTATAGTTGGATTTGTAGTCATTTGAGCTTTAAAAAACATAAAAAACAGGAAAGTTTCATAGTCACTCAGTATTTTATGTCTTCTGTTTCTGGTTAAACCTTGCCTGTTAATGAGAAATACACCAATAACTGACCCTCTGCTTACTTTATATTCATGTAACTTCATTATTTCTAACCTTCACAGTTGAAAATGTCTTCAAGTGACATAGCATTGATATGAACCATAATTTAAGACGACAAAATGTGCTCCCCAGGTTGTCCAAATACAGATATTAAAGATATTATGTTTTGTGTAAATATCCCTCAGAAAGATCTTTTGAACTGCATAAGTTCAGTGTAGTTAGAAAACTAGTTATGCATTACAAGTCAGTGTGACAAGCAAACAAAAGCCAGTGAGCATTGAATTCCATGTTGAACACTTCATATATTTCCTGTTGGCAGAACCAGACTCTTTCTTACAGATAGATAAAACAATAGCAGACATTGGTGGCATGCTTCAGCTCCAGACTCCAGCTTCTTGCATATTTAAAATAATTTTATAACAAAGTCAAAAATTGCTCAGTTAGGGTCCATGATGAGATCACATAATTACACTCACTCAGGTTTTAAATGTAGACACTAAATGATCCCTACAGATGAGACCTGGAGGAAACTTAAATAATGAACGTCTGTCCACATTTTAAACAAGGATGATATAAAAACCCAGGACTTGAACTGGACTTGTTCTCGTTTACTTGTTATTTTACCCAAAACCTAAAGTTTAAAGCAGCAGTTATTTAAAAAAACTAACCTATCCTATTTTAGGAAATGCAGACCATCTCTCTTTGTTTCCATACTCTGTACTTATGTGTGCATGAGCTGCAGCACAAAGAATTAATCTCAACTGATTTTCATAAAATACAAATATGCTTCCAAAAGGAATTTATTCCGGCCACATAAACTTTAGTACGAAACAAATTCTGAAATGAAACATGCAAATGAGATTCACAGACAGAGAGGGAACCACTTCCAGCTTTGTTTGACATTTGAAGATTTATAAAGAAGAGTAGATCCTCTCCTTTTGCTATGATACATCTAATTGGCAAATGTTTGCACTGGTTTCAATTTTAAAACATACATTAATCAACTGCTTGGTGACTAAACGCACTTTCTTGTTATTTAAACAATGTTTTTTAGTTAAACAACATTAAAGTATGTAAGCAAAAGTTATTCTAAGAATGCATTTTAAAATGATATAACAGCCTTTGCAGCCACGTCTCTCTGGATCAGACAGGAGATATTGAAAAACTATGACTGCTTTTGAGTGACACCAGAAAACCCCACACTATTCCTGTGAAGAAGTAAATTAATTCATGTCTTGCCAAAAATTCCTTTCTAATTGCTAATTGGCGAAGGATGAAAGCATGCATGGCTCTAAAAAACAACACGGAAAAGATTTCAGTGAGAAAAAGATCCTCATTATTACCTAACCAGAGGAATTTCT
>NW_015150814.1:308912-310362 GCF_000732505.1 Cyprinodon variegatus
TGTAGGCTTAAAATGGCAGGAGCAAAAAACTGCTTAAATGGTATAAAAAGGTTGAAAACCACTTTATAACTTGTCTAAAAACTGCTAAAGCAAACAGCAAAAAACATGGCAGACATGTTAAGAATTAGCAGCAAAAACAAAAACCCTAATGCCTGTCAAGAAAGAGCAGAATAAAGCAAATGTTCACAGCATAGGGTGAAATCTAATAAATTAACCAAAATCACACAAAAAAAAACAGAAAAACTTGAATCTTATCTTGTGTGAGGAAAAAAAAGAGTAATTTAAGAATAAGGACTAAAATGTTGAACAATGTGTCATTGAATGAGCAGCTTAGTGTTACATAAGAAGCTCTCTGGTGGCCAGTCCTGAGGCCAGAGGCAAAGCAGAGTCTCAGGAGGCAAGCTGGAGACAGCGACGGAGGAAGACCTCGGGTGGAGGGCCGTGAGGACGGCTTCTCTGCAGCAGGAACCTTGGGGAACAGTGTGTCTGCAGCAGGAACCTTGGNTCTGCAGCAGGAACCTTGGGGAACAGTGTGTCTGCAGCAGGAACCTTGGTGGCCGCCGACTGTGGCCCAGGAGCCTACGAAGAGGCGGGGAATGCCCTCCCATGCATGCATCAGCTGCAGAACAGAGAATTTATCTAACCTGATTTTTACACACAAATATGTTTCCAAGAGGAATATGTTCCGGCCTCATATACTTTAGTACCCAACAAATTATGAAATGAAACACGCAAGAAGCGATTCACCGACACAGGGGAACCACTTCCCGCTTTGTTTGACATTTGAACTTGCATAAAGAACAGTAGATCCTCTCCTTTTGCTACGATACGTCTAAATGTCAAATATTTTGTTGCACTTGTTTCAATAACAAAACATACATTAATCAACTTCTTAGTGACTAAACATGCCTTATTTTTATTTTAACAACATTTTTAATGTTTAGAAGTGAAACAAGACATAAAAATCTGTAAGCACAAGTTATTTTAAGAATGTATTTTAAAATTATATAACAGCCTTTGGCAGCCACACCTGTCTAGATGAGAAAGCAGCAATTGAATGATTATGAATGCTATTGTCTGACACAGAAAACCACAGACTATTCCTGTGAAGAAGTTGCTTTGCGCCAAAAATTCCTTTCTAATTGGTGAATGATGAAAGCAAGCATAGCTCTAATTAAGCAACACAGAAAAGATTTTAGTCAACACTCTTTTCCAGAAGTTCCTCATTATTACCTAACCAGAGGAATTTCTAGGTGAGTCAGCAGCAGGATGTGATGTGACAAAAAACAATTTTCATTTCATAATGCCATTTTTTGGCCTCGATACCCGATACCTGGCTGTGCAGTACCAATACCATCTGTTTGAAACTGATGTGTGTGTATATAGAAGAAGAATTGAATACTACTTGGGTGTGAAATAATTGCCATCATGGCTTTGTCAAGCTGCTGTC
>NW_015150814.1:311981-318304 GCF_000732505.1 Cyprinodon variegatus
GTTTCACTTTCAAGGCCACACCAACTCTGCAGGATGGTGTTTGTAGACCAGACATAGCGTCTTCCCATAACAAACCAGATTCTTTCTCAAGGTTTATTCATATCATGTTACTGTTTAACCGAAGTGTCTGTAATTTGTTTTGACTCTGACTACTTTTCCATTGTTGTAAGTAAGGGGGAACAAACGCTGCCCAGATCAGAACAGGGCAGAATGCTGTGCCATAAGGGCTGTATGATGAACTGTTCTCTCTTTGAACATCGATCTCTGTTTATTTAACTAGGATGAATAGTTGAATACTTTTTCCCACAACAATTCGACAGGAGAGGAGCCTGATAACTCAAAGATCTGCCTCCCATGCCATCCATCCATCCATTTTGTTCCTCTTATCTGGGGCCGGGTCGAGGAGGTAGCAGTCTAAGCAAAGATGCCCAGACTTCCAGAGGCGACACCAGACCAGCTTAGAGACATGGATGGATGGATGGATGGATGGATGGATGGATGGATGGATGGATGGATGGATGGATGGATGGATGGATAGATGGATGGATGGATGGATGGATGGATGGATAATACTTTTATGTCTCCTTAGTCTTAAAAACATAAGCTAATATCCATAGATAACTTCATTAAAATAAACTGATTACTGTTCACTCCATATTCCTCCCGCTAGATATGAATAGATGCTGCACTAAAATTCAATTCATTCAATGCCTGAATCTCATGAATATACTCTTTATGAAAGTATTTTGACTCCTCTTCTAGCTATTATGCATCTAAATTTAAGTTGAAGAGAACTGTTAACAGCAAATTATGAATTGCTAATACTATTTCTGAGTCCTCACTGAACAAATCCCCACAAAACATTTCATTACATACATTGGAGCTACAGACTTTCCCATCCCTTCTTAAATTTTTGCCATTCTGCTCTGAGTTTGGTGTTGCTTTACAATGTCTGCGCTCATCTACAAATTATAGCTGCACTTTCATGTAAAGTACTTCATAACAACACCAAAAAAATATAGAAACAAGAAAAAATACACCATAATATGACGAAAATCCAACACAAAACAAAAAAGATTAAGTCATAAGGCAGATCATAAAAAGGGGTGTTTATGGTCAGTTTTTAAAAAAGAAAGTGCTGTAAAGTGCAGAGATAGGTTAGCAAATCTCCAAATTTTCGCCTAAACCTTGTATACCTATAGAGGCTGCTGTTCAGTTATGAGTTACACCAGTAAAATCCTTCCATTATTTAAAAGCAAAAATATCATTGAACCTATTGTGAAGTCAGGAAAAATCAAAAAAATAATTATACATGTCCTCCAAAAATAATGAAAGTAACAGATTATCAAATAAATATTAAATATATAAGATCTCTGTGTTTCACGTAAATATAATTAGACATGTTAGAAAAAAAGAGGACATAAAAGAGGGCAAGTAAGTAAAGTAGGGTGCCAAATAGGCATGAAACCAGCTTGATGTGATTAAACGTCTGTTTGAACACAGGGGTTCCCTGGAACAGAGAGAGAGTCACGTAGAAAAAGAGGAGGAGCAGAGATAAAGCTGGAGATAAAGGCTGAAGTGACTCTTGGGAGGATCCAACTGTCCCCAGATCAAGCTGTATTTGCTCTAACAAGTAAAAGGTAAGTAAAGCTCATTTAGAATTTTAAGCTTTTCTTATTGTTTTGTTTGCAAAAATGCTTTTCGTTCAACATTGGTGCCAACTTTGTAGTTTGAGCCACTTTTTTATCCAAATACGTCTTATTTGTTTTAGTCTTTTACAAAGGACTTGGTAAATTTAATATTTGAAAAGATTGCATTATCTGATGTAATTCTCAGTCTTCATGACTTTGTGTGAAGGAATGCAGACAGTGAGTGGGATCGAAAAGGAAAGATGGATGAGAGTGGGAGTGTGTACCTACAGATGGCCTCTCGGTTGTGCCACTCTGATGGTCCACGTTCCTGGATCCTGAGTCCAGCTGGCATCGCTGATGCAGGCCGATTCCAGGCCAAAGCATTACCTCATCGCTTAATTTAATCCTCCATATATTCCGTTTTCTAATAATAGTCAGATTTAACTCTTTACAGTCTGCCTTTTACTAGTTTCAGCAAACTAAAGAAGTTTAGCAGATTTTTCTGTCAGAAAGACTGCAGTCGTAATTTAAGTGCCTAATTGATTCACTATAATACAGACAGCCAAACAATGTTTCCTTAAAAAAGAAAAGCTGGCAAAAGGTGTTTTTAGATTTAAAATCAAATTTATTTTTAAAGGAAATAAATACGAAATGAAGTTTCTGCTTATGAGTTACTGTATGTTTAGCCATGCCTTTTATGATTTAATTTCAAGTAGAAAAACAAAAGAAAGGCAGTGTATACTTTTGCAACACCTGTATCTTTACAGTAAATATATAGTAAATTATATGCTGTTCATAAGCTTTCTTGTACTCTGAAAATATTCAGGTAAAAAAAAAAACAAAGCTTTAATTGTTTGGTATGTATTTAACCGGTCAAAAGTGTGGTACCGGATATTTGTACCACTGTGACAATCCTATAATTAACTATAGAACACAGAAAAAGATGATCTATAGTATACGTTCTTTTCTTACTCCAAGTTAATTAGTTGTACTCTTAAAACATAAAGTGCTATGAAGCATGTCGGTTACAGAGGATACAGTCATCTGCATACAAGCTTAAAAACAGCATTGTGCTTCATACAATTAAGTGCCAAAATTCGGAGTTCAGAAAGGCCTAAATTGTCCATCTGCTAAGCTGGACAACTGACAGTTGCCTTTTTTTTTTTTTCAATGTTAAGTAGAAACATCATAGAAGAAATTCCCCAAAAAAGTAAAAAAAAAAAAAAAAAAAAAACAGACCACTGGACTTTGTTTTACAAGTTTGAAGACGTTTCGCTTCCCATCCAGAAAGCTCTCTCAATTCAAAATGTCATGAGTAGCGTTTGATTTCCAGGCTTAATAGAGTAGCAGAACAAAAACCAAAATCACTGCTCCAGACATTTTGAATTGAGATAGCTTACTGGATGGGAAGCAAAACGTCTTCAAACTTGGAAAACAAAGTTTTAACTTCTTTTTGGAATGACTATGACCTGGATGCCTGAGAATTTTCAGCAACATCAAAGAAAAGCAGTTTTACAGTAAATAGTATGTTTATATGCTGTATCCCTTAGAGATATGCTTAATATAATGTTTACATAATTAGAGAATGTCACACATTCATTTAAGTTAAATATCATGTCATCTATTGCTTCACAGGTCGCAGGCCACCTGCATCAGTTCCAGCTAACTGGTGTAGCATTCGGACCAGGACACTTTTACCTTAACTGATGGATCTTCTGTTTGAAATGGAGCACTTTTCTTCTTGGCACCATCTAAAATAAATCTCCAGAGAGAATCCACCTTCAGTCAGAGCTATCAGAACTTCGCCTGAAACACTAATTTGTCTTGAGAGGATTCCATGGGGTATGTTTTCTTTTCTGTTGAAAGGATGACTTTGTAACCTGAGTTAATTTGTGTTATAAGAAATCATCTCTGAGGAGTAGCTCTGCTTTCCAGGAGGAAAACACAAACAACGAGCTGAAAACACTGAAACTTTGACATACTTTGGAAATATGGCATCCCGCTCTTTTAGTCCTGCACTTTCTGTGGTTGCCAAAGTAACCTGTCTTGTTGGACTGTTGCTTATTGACCAATGGGGGCCCTCAGGGATCAACTGCCAGAATGATACGGAGCCGATTGTGCTGGAGGGAAAGTGCCTGGTTGTATGCGACTCAACTCCAACAGCAGAGCCGTCAGGCAACGCTCTGGGCATGTCAGTGAGGTCAGGCACAGGTCGGGTGGCTTTTTCAGCAATCCGCAACACCAACCATGAACCATCTGAGATGAGCAACCGCACAATGACCATCTATTTTGATCAGGTAGGTCAAGGCAAGACTGGCTGCAAGCAGGAAAAAAAAAAGGAGGTATAAAAAAAAAGTCACAGGTAGAAAAAGTCCAGATATGACCAGAGTCCGAAACTTTTGAAAGGGCAGGCCGAGTGCAGAACGCAGCCAGGCTGGTGGGGAAAATTGTCGCTGGAGTCATTCAGGCGTGAAAAAAATGAGAGGGGCAGGTATATTTAGCCAATAGTAATAGCTGTGAGAAATTAAGGTGATTGAGAGAGTGGCAACTTTATCTGCTTACACAAATTAACAGAGTGCAACATAGTGGGTAGAGGCAAGCAGCGGCCAAAACACATTCCACAGGCCTGATTCATGACAGTTTGACTGTTTGCAAAAGTTTAAATTAAAATTTAAATAAAAGTTTTAATTGATAATCAGCTTTGTAAAAACTGAACAATGTAAAATTGAATTGTTTATCCTTACTGAAGATCCCAAGACAATTTTACACAACTGATTAAATGTTGGCTTTTCAACAGAGGGACATTTTCAGAAAACTGTAGATCCGTGAGTAGTAGTTATTGGTTCCATTTTCCTCCTGTCCCATGTTGAAGTTCCCTTGTGCAAGGTGCTTAAACTGTAGTTGCCTACAAGTTCATCACATTTTTTATAGATTTTTTAAGGTGCTAGGAATGGCTTTAGAGCAGGCATGCACTGTACGATTATATTGTGCCCTTTCTGGGCCAGTTTTTCACTCGGGCAACAATTTTTTGATCCGACTAAGTTTCAGCTTACAAGCCGATTTACCTCAAACATGCATAATGTACATGTGTAAACAGGGGAAATCTTCTCTAACTTTACTTCCGGATAGATGAGTTTTATGAGGACCATCTCGTTACAGGGCTGAGTCTGATGAGTGGTTTTTGGTCAGACAGTGATCGCATTAGGGCATAGAGATGTACAGTCTAAGAAAATATATCATTAGCTGTGAACTTTTAAACCCTGCAGTTTCCTTGCACAGTTTGAGCTGTAGCTGAGTACAACGATGGAAAATACCACGCACTGTATGCAAAAATTTAGAGAACTTGATATTTGAGACAGACATGGTGTGGTGCTTAAAAAGTTTATTGAAAGGCCTTGGTATGGCTGACTGAACAGGAGATGCAGGCAGAAAAGACTGGTGAAAGGTAGACATAGTCCAGGTTGTGACCAGAGACAGAAGCAGATAAGAACACAGTGAACGAAGGGTGAGCACAAGAACAGATGATATGCAGGAGGAGCTCTAATGCTAGGGATGGACACAGGCAGAAAAACAAGACTATCTGGCAGACACATTTACATGGGCTGCCCCATCAGTGCTGCCCCTATCTGGCTGCCCCATTTACACTTGCTCTTTGAAACTGAACCGTGCCAAGTTCGGACAAAGCTTGGATCGGTTAACCGTGCCAACCTTGGTTCTTTGGGACCATTCATACATCACGCTAGGACAGTTCCTTGCCTCCTGTAGGCGGTCCACAACACTACAGCTCTCAAGGCGGGAATTACGCATATAAAAATGGCAGCAATGGTGGGAATTTATGTGCCTGAAATGCATCCTCTGCCCAAATTTCAAAATGAGAGCTTCAGTCTCAGCATCATCCTGGTTCACACCGCACTCTTTTGATGCCATTTACTGTTAATAGGCTGGGAAGAAATTTGTGTTCTGAACAGATGAATAAATCTGTGAATTAAAAAGCCGGACACGGCTGAAACCTCGCAAAATGAGTCAGCTGACTGTAAATAGGAGATGACGCGGTGTGGTCATGCTCTCTTTGTCATCAGAGAACCGAGCCACAACTGAACCGTGCCGAGCCCTACAGTTGAACTAGTACTAGATTTATTGAGTTCGGTTGTGTCTGGCACAGTCCAGTTCAGCTGCGTTCCATTTACACTTAACCGTTATTTCAGTTACCGTGTTTGTACCTCATCTCATCACGGTTTGAAAAGGGTAGTGTAAATGGGGCTACTGACTGTGAGAGGGAAGGATAACAAATGGGAGGAAGAATTAGGCTGATTAGAAAGAGTATATGCTTACTTTATTTAGTGAGTCCAGCAGAGCAGAAAAGGACAAGCAGCCAGCCAGCCCAAAAAAAAAAAGAAAGAGACAGGGTGCATGACATTGAAAGTACAAATGTTTAAATATAGCTTTGGTGTGAAGTACTTTGAGAGGTCTTGCTGACCAAAACAAAATTCAATTCAGTATATTTATGTAGTGCTAATTCACAACACATGTTAGGTGTCAAGGCATTTCAAGAAGAAAATACTGTCAGATTGATTAAAATGAAAACCAGTGGAATTTGAATCCAGTCATTGACTTGAGAGTTAAAGCTACAGTGTGTAATAATTACAGGGATATACAGTCAGAAATGTAATATATTATACATAACTATGTTAT
>NW_015150814.1:318332-327932 GCF_000732505.1 Cyprinodon variegatus
ACGCTCGCCGTACTGTTGGGGGGGAGAAGCGGTGGGGGGGAGATGTTCATGTTGCTGCAGTCTGCAGTCTGACCGCTAGATGTCACTAAAAGTTACACACTGTAGCTTTAAGGTCCTCCTGGATGAGCTTTTGGCAATGATTTTTGCTTGCATTTTTTTGTTGACTCTTTAGCAATCCCTCACACCAAGAATGCATGTAGTGACAGTGGAGAGCAAAACTGCCTTTTAGAGGAAACCTCGAGCAGAGCCAGGCTCAGTGTGAGCGGCAATCTGCTGAGGCCAACTAGGGTTCAAGGAGAAAGAAGCAGGCAAAAACATAAAAAGAAGCAGAGATAAAAATGATAAATGTTAACAAGCTCCATCCGTGGCACTGTCCAGTAAAGACACAACTAGGCATACAAGCTCCAAGATAACTCCTGTGTCAGAGGATGAAAGAGAGCACATACAGGTAGTCACAGTAAGAGAAACAGGACTACACTGAAAAACAGACCAAGTTCCAACATCTATAAATGAAGGTGTTGATGGCAGCAGCACAGCTGATGTTACTTTTCAGGATGGAGTCACAGCTGAACAGGAATAGACCAGATGAAGCTACTATGGTGAATAAAAAAATTAGAGAGAGCATAACGTTATCAGTGGAACTTAACAAATACTGCCGAATTGGAGAATAGAGAAGGCAGAATGAGGAAAAGTGGTCCCTATGTGATCCATCAGCCTAAACATATAGCAGCATACATATAGAAAATAGCTCTGAAATATCCAAAACTATTTTGGATAGGGTAAAAAAAAAAGAAAGAAAAGCTTTTTAATGTGATAGAGTTGATTTAAGATAACCTAATTCCAGATATTCACATTCTGAACCATTAATTAGCTTATGTAGACTTTGACCCCACAGGCTGAGAATGCAGCTTTACTGTTTTTTTTTCATATGGTCTTTAAATACGTTTAAGCACTTTTAAATATAATTGATACTTCCACAGCAACATGAATGGAGTAACAAATAGAAACAGGAAAATCCAACAAGCATGACTGAAACAAAGAAGTTCAAGTAAAGGGGTTTGATAACACGCATGACTGATTACTAGATGGTGAACAACTGAGGCAGAGCGATGAGCGAAAAGGAAAGCCTTATAAAAAGAAATTATATTTAGTGAAATCACAAATGGAGTACAAAATAAATTAGATGTCACCAAAAAGGGAAGGTAAGAGAGGTGAAAAACAGCTAAAACAAGACTAACAGTAAATAATCAGACCATAAGTCGAAAAGGTATATGGATTACCAAAATAAATAGGAAGTTAGATTTTAAAAGAGCTATTAAAAACAGAAATAGAAAACAAGAACCGAGAAATAGACTGAGAATAATGACTAAAGCTTAACAATGAGCCCTAACCCACAAAACAAGTTCACAGGAAAATAACACAGGAGGAAGTTAAGGAGTTACCTAAAAAAAAGAAGAAAAACACTGGATAAAAAAAACAGGATGAAAGAATGATTTAAAGATGACAACATGAAGAAGGAAGCATATTTCATTGGGGTATACACTCATGTTACTCCATTATAATACAATATATAAACAGACCTAAAAAAAAAAAAAAAGGGACAAAAACAACACATTTTTATGTTGCTACTTTAAATAATTGAATGCAAAAGAAAAGCCTGATTGATACAACATAGTTTAAGAATAGATAGAGTTATCATTTCTTGTCAGTGAAAATACTAACCCAAATTATATTGACTGATAGGCTGGCTTTATTGAGCTCACAGTGGAGAAAGTTATATCAGTATCAATGCCATCTTAACTACAATTAAGAAAACCACAATAACAAACTAACCTTCTATTATAAAGTCTTTTCCCTACATTTTCCTAAGTGTTTTTGAGTGTATTATAAGTATTTGTGTGTGTTTTTTTTTTTTTTTTTGTTCTGCTTTAGGCTGTGGTAGATGTATTTAACCTGTTCTGGGGTTAGTTAGCAGCATTAAGCTAAATCATGGACATGAGCTTTTACCTCTGACCTAAATTTACAGCTTAAAAATATCTTTATTTTGATGGAGGAGTGGTGGACATCATGCCAGGAAAAATAATCCTTCTAATTGCATAAAAAAAACTTACAATTACACAGCTTAAAATACAATGAATTAATTGATTGTATAACATTTTGAGAACAGACCCTAAAATGTGTGCTTAAAGCTAATTTCTTTGTTTGCTCTGATATTTGATAATTATTCTCTGTGGGTATTCTCTGATCTGAAGGTCCGGTATAATAACCAGGGAAAGCTAGATTTGTTGGTGATAGCCTTCAATAGAAGCTGTTTATCATTATAATCAAACATTTGCTGACAAGTTAATAAATCTCTGGGTAATTCAAGATGAAATTAAAAAAAAAACTACGAAAGTAAAAGCAATTAAAAAATCATGCACTCTATCAAAGTATATATTAATAAAAAAAGTTTTGGTGGTAAAGATTCTCAATCATCCAGGTCATAGTCATTCCAAAAAAGTAAACAAAAAAGTTAAATAGACTTAGATTTCAGCTTTCAAAAACCTACAATAGAGCAATTGAGTTGATTCCTTCCTCCTAACATCGCAACCTCCATCCCCTTACAGGGGAACAGAAGACCTTGCCTGTTCAGCCAGGCCAACGATTCCCTTTAATTACCCCTTTTTCAGAGACATAGACAGGTATGGGGTATTGCAGTCTAACAAAAGAAACCAAACGACCCTTGTCCCGAACGGCAGACCTGTTCGTCCGATTCAATTTTCATGTTTTCTAAGCCAAAACAAGGCTTTGTTTTTGGTCCACTCTGTAAAGCCTCAATCTCAATGATATTTCTGACATTTTGATTTAAAAAAGCTTCCTGGATGGGAGGAAAAATGTCTTCAAACTTCAAAAGAAAGACCAGTGGATTGATTTTTTTTTTATTGTTTTGGGGAAAAAAAGTCCTCTTTATTTATTTTAAATAAGATTTTCTAATAAATATTTTTAACTGCTGTGTGCATTTACAGCTTGGGGCAAAGCTATTCTTACCCAAGATCAATACCCACAAAACAATGCATCTTGGATTGATGTTTCTATGGTGATCATGAAAAAAAAAATAATTACAATATTAAAAATCTGACCTCATCATAGTGACATTTTTTAACAACTCATTCTTGTTTGGTTTATTTAAAGTGAAAATGTATCCCTTTTAGTTAAGTCATGCCATCTGGGTAATTCTAGTTTTTCATCTTATTTGAGTTTTTTCCTCTGGTGCTTTTTGTCCATTTCTCTTTAGTATTACTAGATCAAAACATTCAGGAAACATACTAAACTGTTGATCTGAAGACAAAGAAATCCTGAAAAAATATGCATTATTTTACAAAGATGTTAGATATTTTTTTAATTGATTTTTCTAACCCTGCAAACTCCCCTTCTCCCCTCCCATAGATACTAGTGAATGTCGGCAGCCATTTTGACCCAGCAACAAGCATCTTTGTGGCCCCCAGAAAAGGAGTCTACAGCTTCAGCTTTCATGTGGTTAAAGTTTACAACAGGCAAACAATACAAGTAAGAATAATGGATTTAGAAGGAAATTTTACATGAAAAAAGCTGTTTATTCATAGCTGAGTCTTCAGATTTTAGTTATTTCTGCCAAAGAGTGTTTTATTTTATCTAATCTAGCGTTGGAGATAAAGGTTTCTATCTAACCGTCTTCCTCCCATCCTGTCTTTCTAGGTGAGCTTGGTCCTTAACGGCTGGCCGGTGATCTCAGCGTTTGCAGGTGATCAGGATGTGACGAGGGAAGCAGCCACAAATGCAGGGCTGGTGTTAATGGAGCGAGGGGACAAGGCTTACCTTAAACTGGAGAGGGGGAACCTGATGGGAGGGTGGAAGTACTCCACATTTTCTGGGTTTCTGGTGTTCCCATTGTAGGGTTCATTTAGGCTGGAGGATGTTTTAAATAAAGGTTGGCTTATTTCCTAGAGCTGACAGCATAAAGGAGGAAGCAATGATGGCTGGATTTATTCTGTGTTATTAGGATCCACATTGGACTGCATATGATGTGTATTAGAAGAGTGAGTGATTTAACTTTGCACCAGTCTTGAATGTAATGTCTGTGACCACAGCTCTCTTGTGGCTTGTAATTTATTTAGGCTAATTGTGTCTCTATGTGATTGCTTCAATCTGGTGTAATCTCTTTAATGCATGAAAAACCAAATGTAGCTCATGTTTGTTGGCAATAAATTAAAAACGTTCATCTCCTTCTGCCTTTTTATGGCTGCTGATAAAATCTGTTTATACTTTTGTTTTATCAAAAACATTTAAAGCTCTAAAGGGGAAGGTCAACTTAACAGCCACATATGGAAATATGTTATTGCCAATTATTGCATCAATCCATCCCCTAATTAAAGGTACCCTGAGAATGTTTTTTTTTTTTTTTTTTCAGGTGAAACAATTACTTTGTATGAGGTTCCATGCATAAATTGGTGACTTTAGATTTTGCTGTCTAAAATCTACACCAACCACAAACCTGAGAACAGCTATTCTGAATTTACTGAAATAGTTCTTGTAATCGGAAATTTAAAATCTGAACATTTAGGGTTTTAGCTTCTCAAATTAACTTTGCCATACATTTCCTACTGATCTGTGTATCCGTTTCTGAGTGTGTGTGTGTGTGTGTGTGTGTAAACTCCTGGAGTGCTTGGTATGATTATAAAAGTATTTTATATGAGACAATCTAAAGTCGAAGGGAAATCATATTTAAATTTCAAATCATTCTGGCCTAAAAAGGTATATAAACGTATTCTTTATCAGACCATATTGTCCCAGAATTTAGAAAATTTCTATTTTTAAAAAAATCCTGTCCAAAGGTTCGTGGTTTTTTTTTCATTATCTTATGCAGGCCAGTTAGTTATACGTCAGCTTGTACACCTAATTTCGGCCAATCATATATCAACGGTCATCTGTCAATCAAATTTTTTCAGTCATAGTATCTTGATTTGTATTACGCAGCTAATATAATAAGAAATAAGAATCATTTACTTTCCCATTGAGTTCCATCCCAGTGTTCACAGGGATGGACGCCTGTGTCTTCAGCAGGCGTAGAGCTAACAGAACTGGCAGCGTTGCGAGGCAAGGGCTCAAACATGTACGGCTGTAAGCCTTCTACACCAAACCAAGCTTCTGCCGCCCTGGCGTCCTCTTCAGCAACAATTTCTTCCCCGCTTTCCTCCTCTGAATAAAAATGTATGACAGAGGAGACTCATCCACGACCTCCGACACAGAACTCTCCTCCTCTTGCATGTTTCCGCTGTCCATAGCGTTCCTTGACAGTGTTGTTTCTAAGTCACCAATTTAACGCTACTTGGTCCCAATGGAATTTCCCATTGGGAACCTACTAGCACTAAGCACTAAAGCTGCTAAATGGTTAGCAAGATGCTTCCGAGACACCGGCCACAACCAAAATTTCGCCACAACAATCCCAGCATTCTTCAGATTTTCATATATAAAGTATTTTAAAAACTGGCATAATGTCTGCAAGTACTGATATGGCTCAGTCTACGGTCAGACTGAGGAGCCTTAGTGATATTTAGGAGGAGAATTTCATAAAGTTTGTGTTTTGAAAAAGACTAAAGCATAGACAGGGTCATGGGGTAAGGATAGTAAGAGTTTAATGATAAAGTGTGAAAAAAAGAAACAGAAGAACTAAATGTAACACAGGAAGTAGAAACACAGGCAGAAACCAGGAGGAAAAGAAGAACAGCCATACAGAAAGAAAGTAACAGAAGAAAGATCAACTTCAATACTGAGGGAAGAGTGGAGAATGACATTGGATGCAGGTGATAATTTGGAACAGCTGGGTAGAATGGAAGCAGGAAATTAAAAGGAGAAGACTAATTAAAACAGAAACAGCTGTACTAAGACCCAAAGAAACAAAATTTAATACACATGGTAAGGATCATAGGCAAATATTAATAACCTAACTATTTAACTGATTGTCATTTTCCATGCACTGTGAGCTTTCTGCCTCCTTGCTTTCAGCCTTGAAGGTTTCTGCATGGCCGCTCCACCGTCCACCTAAACTTTGGGTTTTGTTTTATTGTGCTACCTGAGGGACTTGTTTCCCCCATCAGGTTAGGGTTTGTTTGTTTTTTTCCTAAACCTATTGAGGCCTTTATTATCTGCTTTTCAGCAAGAAAGATTATTATATTTAAAGCTTTGCATCATTTTAACTGTCTAACTATCCATTGGGTGCTTAATACTTTTGATTTTTTATTTGCACAGTAATTAACCTTTGGAGGCTAAGTTTTGATGGAAAATATACCAAATGTTTCCTGTCCGTACATTTCCTGCAATATGCGGCAATGACCAACAGAAAAGTTAGAAACTTTATTTATTTTATTATTTTTACATGTTGCCTTTTGCTTTTTACAATATTGACAATGTAGCAGAAAACAGGAAATGTCAGCCATACTTAACTTAACTATGTTGTTCCAAACAATATTCTCAATTTTTGCTGATTTTCTCTATTTAAACTGAAAGAAATAGATTTTGTTTTGTGTGTGTGTTTGTGTGTGTGTACCTGTCTAGCCCTTAGATTGAGGACCATTTTTCCAATTTCACCATCAAATTGAGGACCAGTTGTTGCAAAGTGAGGACATTTTGCCGGTCCCTACAAGCCATTTTGCTAAATGGTTATGTTTAGGGCTAAGGTGTCAGTTGGGTTACGATTAGGGTGAGGTATGCATTGGTAATGGTTAGGTTTAGGGTTAGTTTTAGGGTTAGGGCATAGAAAGGGTTGAAAATGACTGAAAATTAATGGAAGTCAATACATGGTCCTCAAGAGAGAGAGAAAATAAAACAAAACAGCAAAAATAGACAACAAAAATGTAAAAAAAAAAAAAAGTCCTAGAATGATGCTTCCATACTTATATGAGACATAAAACAAAGAAGATTAGATATCCATGTTTGGAAGGCAAAATCTATGCTGATTACACAATATTATTTAGGGTGGTATATATCTCTAGCTGCAGCTTAGTTTTAGATTTTTTCTTAAATTAGATTTATATCTGTTCATTTTTAGTCCATCCTTGTATAACATGAGGAGGTACCAGTATGATATCAAAATCTATTCCAGTTTTTGAAAGTGAAACTTTTTTTTTTTTGTAATCCCAAAACACTCAGACATCCATTTCTGAGTTTTGTCGTTCCTGCTGATGCACAGAGGCCTCGCTCTGCATCTTCTCTGCAGTGGATCCGGTGGCAGATGGACGATTGGCTGCGGAGATGGAAACCAGTGCCAGAAACTTGCTGGGTTCATGCTGGACCATCACAAGTGATTTGTGTCAACTTCCTGGGACTCAGCAGAGGGCTGTGTTAGCATTTTTCAGATACGTGTTTGGAGTGCAAAAACGACATTATGTGAAGAGAAGAAAATCAAACACAGGAAAACTGTATTGATACGTTTACTTCATTAGGAACCTCATTTTGTGTCTGTGATACTTTTGATCCTCTTTTTATCGACTCTCTGCTGAGCATTATTTGCTTTAGATGTAGTTCTCCTCAATTCAACACATACTGTTAAAATGCCACCATTTATACATGAAGAGACCATGATAAATCATATGTCAACTATTTTCTTAGTATAATGGAACATGGAGCCGGTTCAATTTAAGTGAAAACCCTGTTAGAGTGAAGAAAATTAAAAAGGAAGCAAAAATGTTAACTCATGGATTCAAAAGTTAAAGTTGGGTTAGTATTAAAAGGTTTGTTTGCACCTCATTAGTGAACATTTCTTTAAAGAATCCAAAGAAAAAAATAGATTATATATTAAATAATAAAAAAAATCCTGCGCTGCTTTGATTTAGCAAACATAACACCTATTTTTAAAAACAAGTGGGAAAGGCTCATTTTATAAAAGCTCTTTCAAATTGAGCTCTTTCATAAAAATCTCACTTTCAAAACTTTGAAGATTTTTTATTTAGTTTTTTGTTTCATGAAGTTGCATATTCAAAGGATTCAAAGCTCTCATCTCTGCATTAACAATATCCCCATTTATTGTTTTGAGCTGTGGAGAGTTTTTTTTGGCTCTAAATGAAAAACCTTCATAACTCATAGAATAGAGGCGAATTGTTATTGAAGAAAATGTTTAGAAATATTCTGATTAAGTGATGGCATATAAAATATGTCGCATCAAGTTGAGGAGTCTTCACATTCTGGCATGAAATACAAGTTATGTGATCCTTTCCAGATGGACCACCATACGTTAAACAAACAAAAGTAAGTACATTAAAACACATCTAAACACAATTTTATTGCATTTTATGAATCACAGTAAACTCCTTATTTTATAAGATGCGAGACCTGATTTCAGTTGTTCACTTTTAGCATCTTAATAAAGGATGTGGTTACATTAACCTATGCAATGGGACATTACTGTGATATTTTTTCTCAATTGTAACTTTGATCTAAAAAGTTTTACTTCCACACACACAAAAAAAATCCCTTTTATACAAAGCTGAAAACTCCCAAAATTTTAGAAGAGAACATCACCTTTAACAATGTACCATAAAAATATTTTACATACACTTGCTGCATCACTTCACTGAAGCTACAGTGTTTTGACATTTTGATTTTAAAAGCAAACTTAGCATTGCTTCTTCTGTACAAGTTTATAGAAAAGAAAAAGAGATCAACATCATATCTGAACATAACAGATTAGAAATTCTGCACATTATCAAACACTTCATAAAAACTGGAACTGTATCCGGCAGTTCCAAAATTAAAAAGCAACATTATGCAATGCATTCCAAAAATAGCATCTGTACCTTTAAATTACATAGTGTAGGATAATATTTTCCTCAGAAATGTGTATTTTTGCAGTAATAATGAACTAAAATGGGAAGAAATCTACTGCTTATGTTATCTTTCACTAAATGTAAATTCTGAAAAGTGTCAAAACAGGCGCTTACTTTTTTAAATCATAGTCAGCTGGTAGTGAAGGCAAGCTCTGGCATCTTTAGGCATGCTGGCCTCTGTTACTATAGATATTTTCTGACCACATTTGGTGAAGAAAAAAAAACAGCAGTCTTGGCTTGTTTTTATGATGCTGAATGTGCAAAATGCTGGACGGGAGATTATTTTTTTTTCTTGCTGGTTAAACAAAATTCCAAACAAAGGAAGCAGAAGCAAAAGCTGACAGAAGGCTCTCTGAAAAGGCCGTCAATACATTCATGCAAAAAATAAAAAATAAAAAAATAAATAACTGATATAAAAAGGGTCAAATAGGAAAAGGAAAATAAAAATAGTTCCAGAAACTCCAGACAAAGAAAGTCAACTCAGCGTTGTGTGGAGCTAACAATAGATGGCGCTGTTGGGTGCCTCTTCCTCTCAGAGGAGCCAGAGGAGTAAATGTACATTTTGTTGTTGTTTCCAAACTGAGCATTAGACACATTGGAGTATTGAACGTAGAATGCCTGAGGCGGTGACGGTCGGCTGGGGAAGCTTTCCGGACTGGAAATCTGACGCTATAGAGAAAAGATTGATTAGAAATGTTTATGTTTTGGTTGTGAATGAAAAACCCTGTTTAAACATCAAAGAGAGTCTGGCTGCAAGCCTGCA
>NW_015150814.1:329312-341463 GCF_000732505.1 Cyprinodon variegatus
AGACCTGCACTGCCAGAACCCAGACCTGCACTGCCAGAATCCTTTGTTGCAGACCTGCAAAATGGGATCTCCTGTACTGTTAGGACCGGAAGTTTATTCCGGATGATTAAAGTTTAAGACAGTATTTAACTATAGCCAACTTCGATTGTCATTTAGAAAATGTCTTTTAGACCAAATAAGCAATCCAAATACAGAGACTTATTTCTATGTAGCACATATCTATTATTCCAGATAGGAGTTTGGTGGGGAGTATTCATGTGCATGTGAGTTTTTTCCATAACAACAGTTGTTTGTGAAAGGAAACTAGCTTCATGAGGAGTTTATCAGCGCTCGCTTTTACTTTAGAAAGGTTTCAGATCAACTTAGCTTATACTTTGAAAGTCTTCGAATAAACTTCCGGTTCCAACAGTGCAGGAGACCTCACAGTGCAGCTCTGGGTCCTGAAAATGCAGGTCTGCAGCCAGAGACCACTCTCTAAATAACTGAGCGTTAAACCCTACTGCACCTATCTCAGACTATCTCTGGAATAGTTATTTATAGCAGCTGGAGGTTGAACTAGATTATTATGATAGTTTCGGTAGAAATTCCTAAACTTTTAGCCTTAGTTTGGGTCTTTAAAACTTTTTTTTCCATCCAAAAATAGTTTATTTAAAGTCTATATTGATAAATATATATATATATATATATATATATATATATATATATATATATATATATATATATATGATGGACATAGAAACTGAAGCATTATGGGGAAATAAATGGTCTAAATTGTGCTCATTGTTTTACAGCATTAAGGTGTTTTGACATATAGTTGGGCCTCACACTGAAACCACCTGAGCGTCTTGTTGAATTCAAAACCACAGCAGAGTTCTGGGACACGACTGCAAATATCTATTTGCTAAAGGACTTTTATTTTCCTCATAATCCTGCTCACTTAGGGTTAGAGTGAACAGAAGGAGGTGGTTGGATGGATCTATTGGGTTTTTTATTTTTTATTTTAAACAAATTTTAGCTTGAGAAAAATGATTCAATTCAATTTGAACATTTTAAGTTGTTTTTGTTATTTTCAACGTACAGTAATGCAGAATAACAGGCAGCAGTGATATAAACAGGACAGCAGTGACGATGTATAAACACTTCTTTGCTGGTGTTTGTTAAATTGTAGCGAACATTGTGAAACCTGTATGGTAAACTGCTAACTACCTAACAAAAAAAGGGGAAGAAAATTGATAAGCAGTATATTCAATTAAAAAGACACACAGCTTACTGTACTTTGGCAAATGCATGGTCAAAGGGTTTACCAGATCTGGACAGCTTTTCACTTTGCATTTTCTTTGTACCGAATTGTGCTATACAAATGATTTGCCTTGCCTTGCCTTGCCTTGCCTATTGCTGTATGATCACGGCTAATTATTAACTAGTTAGTGAGTCATTAACCCAGGATATTTAGTCATTTCTAGTCATCCCAGCATTGCTTTGGTGTGAGTTACTTTAGATGGGAGCCTAATGTAATATTTTCCTGTGTTAGATTAAAAACTATACATATATATCCTGAAAAAAGATAAATATTGCAAGTTCCCCTTACGGTTCTGACTTAGTGATGATCCTTTCCTCCAATAGTTTTAGTCTTTATTCTCTATTATTTGTGATAACTGATCACACTCATTTACAATAAAATCTACTGGTGATACAAACCACCCAGCAATAGTTTCTTTATATTTCTTGACAGCTGATGGATTAAAATCCAATCTCTTAATCTGTCAACACTAAACCACGATATTACAACATTTAGTAAATCAGAGATTTTCTACTGCATTTTGTGCCTCGCATCCAAAAGCAATCAAAACCTGCCATTTTCAAAAGCAAAGCAGAGGTCTGAAATAGAGAGCTGTCGTTAAATAAACAAAAAACTGCACTGTGTCTACATGGATTGCTTCAGTTAGCCCCACCTGCTGGTACATCATTGGCATTAAAACCTTTTTATTTGAATTCAGTATCATGTAGAAGCAGATTTTCTTTTCAAAAAAGGGGGAAAATATCAGTAAAAAAAAAAAAAGCCACCATGCAGCTGGAGCTACAGCTGTACATGTGGTTAATATTGTCAACATGGCCGTCTTCCTTTTTAAAAAAGGTTCAAGATTGTCCTCTTTATGATTGGCTAAAGTTTTCTAATTAAAGTGGCTTCCAGTAAAGCTTTTTAGGAATCGGTTTGTTACAGGGTATCTAGTGACAGACTTTTACCTGGTAATTAGACTGCTTTATGTCCTTCAGCCTTGTTGCTTTGGCTGTGGGCTGTGGCAGGGAAGCCTGGGAGGACACCGTCATAGGTTCTACAGAGGATTGGTTGGTTATCTGGGCCGTTGCTGAGGGACCCGAGTCAACTTCACACATGATTTTAGCGTGGCCAGGTGATAAATCTGAAAAATCAAACATCTATGAATGTTTTTAATCATAATATTTCCCTAACCCTGAGTGGTTTCAGCTATCAGTTACTTACTTTCAACCGGTGCATTGTGTCTTTGATTTTCTCGCTCACCGCCAACCATTTCCTGAAGCACAAAAGGTAAAGCTGTTGGTTAATGCGGCTATGAATAGAGCTCCTTGATATGAAACAATGCTGTCTTCTTTAAAGTGTTGGTCAAAAACCATCTAATGACTCACTGCTTCTGAATCATATACCAACGCTTTCACAGAACAAGCAGAGTTGCAGAGATTATTTCATGTAGGTGAAATTAGGTCTGTAGAGCCATAGCAAATGGTTTCTAACTGTAGTTCTCCCTTTCATACAAAAAACAGTTTGTGGCCATTATTTAATGTGTCTTAAAAGCTTTTGTAACGTTTGCTTCACCACTCTTTCCTGTGAAAGCCCCTCCAGTGAGGCAGGAAGAGATGTGCACAATAGTTCACCACCGCAGCAAAAAAAAAACCTGCAGTGAAGTAACACCAGAGGACTGACCGAGTTATTGCAATAAAGAAATATCTTCCCAGTCTGAGTCACAAAGTGTTGTTTTTCTTTTTTTTTGGCTTAAAGATCAGCCTTTCTTTCTCTCATCCTCACCATAAAGATGCCAGTCCAAATACAAAATGCAACTTTTAACTACTTTATCTTTTTTTTTGGTTCATAAACCCTACTTGCATTAAACTCTGGGTCATTTAACGATCAGAGTCTTCCTGACAGAATTTCTTTAATCCCACCTGAACCGGTGGAGGTCCCGTCTTCACAATGTCAGGAGAAGCATGGAGTCTTGGGGCCACTGCTGCAACAACTACAAAAAGAGAAAGCAAAAGGTCAAGACAGACAGACATACAGACATTGTTTGATTAATAAATCTAACTGACCGTCACTCTCTGAAATGGAAATCCTGGTAGTCTGCTCAGAAATGATTTCTTCCTCATATTGGTCCTAGAAGGAGGAAGAGAAAATGCGGCTCCGTTTAGGAAAAAATGTGCAGACCCACATAACAATACGATGCATCACATTAAAACTTTTCATCACGTCAGCTTGACTTCACATCTGTTCCTCACCAGTTTCTTTAGGACCTGATGGACGGCATCATGGATTGTGTGCTTGTGTAACTTGTGCAATTCTTCTGTCTCAGTTGTGCATTCTATAAAAAATAAACATACATAAGAAAAACCCAAATTATGTTATGTTCAAAAAATTCATATTTGCAGGGGCTGATCTGACTGGACAAACCAAACACTTTAACTATCGTTTAATTCAACTCTATCCAGTTTTTCTGTTTGATTAACTTTCATTGTATTTGTTTACCATTGTGCCTTATACATTCTCCATCCTTGAATGCTTGTAGCCCCTCCCACTGCCTCACTTTTACACAGATATATCCTTGGACTTGTTCCTACATACATATTTATGTGAGCATATGTGTAAAAAAAACTTGTATCAATATGAATTCATTCTCAGAAAATCATCTTGATGTGGGTTTCTGCAGCAAGATGCAAAAAAGCTTTAAAATTCCGTGCCCCAGCAACCTGGAATGAGGACAGAAGGGAACCGTTAAGTTGCCATCTTGGCCAGAGAAAGAAAAGAGACTTTTAATCTCAAGGAAATTCTTTTGCCTGGTTGAGTAAAATAATTCAGTTTGGAGAGATGTTTCTCCTTGGCTCTACCTTGGCCCTACTGTGGCTCTACCTTTCTCGTACCTCATCCAAAATAGTTAGGTTATCCTTAGTTATATTGTATATTTTATGCTGCTATATATTTAGGTTTCTGGATCACAAAGGGGCCACTTTTCATTCTGCTTTATTCTATCTGTGGTCTCCCATTCTGCAGTATTTGTTAAGTTTCACTCATAACTTTATGTTCTCTCTGCTTTTTCCCATAGTAGCTTAATCTGGCCTGTTCCTGTTTAGCTGTGACTCCGTCATGGAAAAAAAACATCAGCTGTGCTGCTGCCATTAGATTAGGAGCTTGGCATGTTTTTTAGTGTAGTCCTGTTTCTCTGACTGTGACTAAATGTATGAGTTCTCATCCTGTGACATTGGAGTTGGCTCGGAGCTGGTGTGCCTGGTTGTGTGTTTCCTGGACGGGGCCGCCTGTGGAGCTGGTTTACAGTTGCCTTTTTTATCTCTGCTTCTTTTTCTTGAACCCCAGTCGGCCTCGGCAGATGGGCGCTTTCACTGAGCCTGGTTCTGCTGGAGGTTTCTTCCTGTTAAAGGGAGTTTTCCTCTCCTCTCTTGCTATATGCATGCTCAGTATGAGGGATTGCTGAAGAGCCAATGAAAAAATGTAGGCAAAAATCACCTCCATAAGCTCATCCAGGAGGACCATGTCTTGCAGGTCAATAACTGGATGCAATCAACTGGTTTTCCTTGATAGAAACTTTAAACCAATCTAACTGTATTGTCTCTGTATAGTGCTTTGAGATGACGTGTGTTGTGATTTGGCGCTATATAAATAAACTGAACTGAATTAGTCTTATATGGACATATGCTTCATTCAGATTGGGTTTTTATATTGATACAAAAAATGTTAATAAAAAAAAAGGAAATTTTCCAAGTTAACATGCTGACCTGCTTTAAATTTAATGTTTCTACAGGGTTATTATGTTTTACTAACCACGGGAGCAAGGCCTCTGGTTGGGATTTGTGTGCCAGCATCGCTGCATGAGGTTGATGAGGGTCGTCAGTCCTGCCACTCCTGCAGCCTGACACCTTATCTCATCTAGAGACGGACGGTCTCCCTGCGGGATGCGTAAACGCACTATGGTGGACCTGGCATCTGCAGAAAAGGAAGGGATCAGAGTCAAAGTTATGTGGCAGAAAAAAAATCTTTTAAGAAAATGCCCTCTTCTTTTCCTATTAAAGTTAAAACACACATTTTTTTTTCTTCTTTTTTTACAAACAGGCTGGAAAAGTTCAAGGAAACCCCTGATAAAGAAATGTGTTCTTAAGTAATGTTTGAACTTTAATTTTGTTTAAGATAATCCAAAGTTTTTTTTAATAGTTTAAATTATGGCTGAGCCAAACCGTTTATTCCCATCAAAGGTTTATTTTGGCACTTTTTAATGTCGGATTTTCTCACAAGAGGCTAAGGCTGCTGTCCCTTACACAACACTATAGTTTTTGGCCTTGAAACTTATTTATTTAAACCAGACATCTCAGTTTTTTACATAATATTCTTAGAATATAAGCTGCAGTTTGTAACTGGTCTAATATTTCTGACGACTCCAAAGCATAACATCTGAACTGCTGATGCCGACTGTAAAACTATAACAACCAGAAAAAAGATAATTTCAATAACACATTTTTGTTATTTAGGAAAATTTCTTAAGATTTAGTGCCAATGCCTAACATTTAGCTGCAAAAAGCTAAATCTGCATGTTAAATTCAAATATGTATAATAAATATATCCTAAATCTAAATATATCTTGATATAATTTCTGCTATAAGAAGGTGAACCCTAACTCATTTAAGACTGAGCTTTAGATTGCTCTGTCTATCCCACTGTCTGTAGGATCACTGTGGGGTTTTTTTATGTATTTTCCCACTCAGAGATTACCACTTAAGTTCAAAATAAACACTGAGAACCTGCTTGAGTATTAGGTATATTTCTAACTACAGTATTGTAACTATAATTGGCTTTAGATTTCCTGATTTCATCCATTTCACTAGATCTTGTATAATAAATAGAAGCATATCCTAAATTAATGCCGTTTCTTTAGCACACTTTGTGAACTTTGAAGCTTTTCATTTTATATAAAATAGCACTTTTATAGCTTTTATTTGCAATATAAACCTTGTTGATTTAACTAACCTAAAGCTAAAGCAACATAAATATAAATGAAGATAAATGGGTGCTTTTGTAATTTTTTTAAATGAATGTCAGTCAGTCAGTGAGTCAAAGACAACTTAAATAGGCCATAATGTGAAAATCAGCTACATCAGTTTGTTGAATTAACATCAGTCTGAAAACTGTTGCAGTTGTATCACTGTTTAAATGGGAAGGTTGTCATTTTACTTATTTTAATTACTTATTTCAATCTGTCTTATGTTTGATTTTGCTCTATTGTAATTTTACAATACAAGAAAATTATTTTTGCAAGGTATTAATAAAGTAATTCTGATCTGTTAGTCACCATTAGGTTTAAAAATGGGGGGAAAAAAGGCTTTCAAACATTTTTCCAAACCCAAACCTCCCTTATTTTTTACTTTTTCAAATAAACCCAATAAGGAAAGCGTTGAAAGCTGAATTCAGACTGTAAGTAACCTAATATTGACTTACTTGCATATGGCTGTTTTCCTGTGACAATGGACCACAGAAGTATACCATAGCTGAAACATAAAGTTTGTAACAATATAATCAGTAATTAAAGAAATGGATCCAGTTCTATGAAAGAGGAAATCACAAGAGCTCTTTAATCACATATACTGGAAGGACTTAGCTGAAACATGTTTCCTCATGTTTCTTACTTCCTCCAACAACTGTTTACTCTTTCACTCATTTAAATTCAATGAATACTGACTATTTCACTCACCCGATCTAAATAAGCAGACATTTTTATTATTAATTCACGAAGTTAAAACTGCTCTGTGATTTTTCTACCTGTAGATATCAGAGGCCCTTGTTGGATCGTATGAAACCTCAAACGCCTCTGGAGGCATGTAGCTGAGAGTTCCTCCTTCCTCTTCACTGTCTTTCTTGGAAACTCGTGTGACGCTGCTGGAAAACCTTGCAAGGCCAAAATCTGTGAGCTGGCAAGGGGAAGGAGGGATATTAGTACAATTACACTATCATATATAATCCCTTATTATTTACATCCTATATTAGGAGGAGCGACGGTTGCCGGTTCAAATCCCAGCTTCATCCTTGGGCAAGATGCTTCCCCCTAATTGCCCAGTGGCGGGCAGCGGGTAAAGCTATCTGAAGGGCGTCCACAGCCAATGGAGGAATTTCTTTCTCAATCATTGTTAATAGGAGTTTCTAGATGTTACGTATAAATACCAGAAACAAAGGGAATAAGTGTGTTATTGGGATTTTTCCATTTTTAAACTTAAGAATCTGACATCTGTCAGGAATATGTTTATGAATAACAAAATAGAAGCAAAAAATAAATTGATATACAAATACAGGCAATTTAACATTTTAGAATATAAACCATTGTTGGTGCTAAAATTGTTAAATTTTTCTCAAGATTTTAGTTTCTCCTTCTGTTTATTTTAACTGTTAATTATTTATTAACGGTTCAAGGTCTTTTCATTTATTCAAAAGGACAAGAAGGATTTTTTTTTTCTGCTAACAAATAAGTAACGGGGTAAGTTTTAAAGGAACACTTTTTTTTTTTCAGTTAAAATTTTCTCTGGTATTTTTTTATCTTAATTTTTATTGGCAACTTTACTTGTACTTAGTGAAAATGCTTCATTTAAGGTTCTGTATCTGTTGTTTTTACACTAAGTACTGTACAGGAGTGGTGGGGTGCTCCCACTGCTCCCCCCCACTATTCACCCACTGGTCAGAGGCTTCTTGTGGGTACGGCAGCCTCACTTCTGTCAGTATGCTCCAAACCAGCTGTGGCTACAATATAGCGTACCACCATCAATGCAAGAATGTCTGCATAAATGGGTGAATGGATGAATATATTGATGTTACTTTGAAGTACTGTGACTTGAAAACATGGTAACATCCCGGCCTTTAGCGTATTTCTTCCTTTGGCACATTGATTAATCGCTCAGGATTTTCATTGTCATTCAGTAGATCGGATAAGCTTTGTTCTGTTAATAAGAAATGTATTTTAGACTACAAGGGCTATGGAGGCTGGTGTCCTCTTTCAATCATCTAGAGCAGGGGTGCTCCAGTCCAGTCTTCAAGAGCAACATTCCGGTAACGTAATTATTTTACATTAATTGTATTTCTCAACCATAATGTTTTTTATGTAATTGGTATTGTAATTTTATCTTGTGATTCTATACTTGTGTTTATTTTTAAGGTTGCCTTTTTTATACCTGGCTGGGGGACTACCGATGAAAATTAGCACTCCTTAGCTAACTCGGGTATATTTACATTGTTTTAATGTTGATTAATGTACACTGTCCCCTTTCAAATAAACAATAAATGAAATGAAATGAACATTTTGATGCACCCCATTTTTAACAGACCTGAATCAAATGAGTGGCTCGTTACCATGACTCTGCTGGGCTAAATAAGGCGATTGAACCTTTAGATTCAGGTGTGTTAGAGAAGAGACGCATCTAAACCTAACAGGATGGTAGCTCTTGAAGACTGGACTTGAACACCTCTGATCTAGAGCAGTGATTCCCAACAGGGCGTATGCATACCCCTAATGGTCCACGACTACATTGCAAGGGGTACATGAAAATGTTTTATTGTTTTAGGTAGTACAATAAAAAGGGCTGGGATCTTTTTTTGCTTCGTGAGGACCTGATTGAAAAAATAAACAAGCTTTCATCAACCAAAAAGTAAATTTTTATTATATGTTTGAGTTCACCTTCAGCTTTGACAAACATCCAAACCAAGCAGAGAAACAGACTGGATGTAGAGAACAGCCTGGGATCTGCTGTTTTTCACACTGAGCTATCGGAGCTCATCAAAGCAGCTCAGCTGTCTTGATAAAAACAAAATAAAACTAATTAAGTCAGATTGACTATAATTTCTGTTCAGTGTTTTGTTCCCATTTTATCAGGTCTAAATTTGAGTATAAGGGAGTTTCTCAGAGAAGCTCCACTTTTATAAATAGAGGTTTATAATATGATTTTATTTTGCATTTATTTCGACAACTTCCAGGCAACGTATTTATGTTGTTTTTTATTTTTTGTTTTTACTTGAGATTGAAAAAAATAAAATGCCCTAGACTTAAATGCTCAAATTAAAAGATTAAGTAAAATAGCTTTATTTCACAATCAGTTGTACTTTCCACTTTTCAACAATCATCAATTCTTTTGACTGAGAGGGGTACAGAAAAGGTTGGGAAACAGTGATCTAGAGGACAGATTCTACAGAGTGATGGGCTGCAGGAAACAAAACAAAAAAAGCCAATTGGATTTCCTAAAGCCCCTTTTTTTCTCCTTAACCTGCCGTGGAATTTGTAAGAAAACATTGTTAACAACTTTTAGAACTAAATAATATATCTTATACATTGACAGCACAGATAAAAAGTCTGTTTAAACTAACATCAGCATAAATGTAATATTAACCATTCTTTGTCCAGGGGACTACTGAACAAGCAACTTCAAAGAATGTAAGAATAAGAATTAGTTGCACACATTTTGGGTATTCTAACTCTGCTCTAATCCATTCAGTATAAAACAATGCATTTAATTTTCCTTTTTTGTTGATCTATCCCTGATATACTGATAGGTCAGCCAGTGAAACAGCTTTAAAACATGATGCTACCACCACCATGCTTTACATTTGCTGCAGCGCTCTTGGGTTTGAAAGCCTTACTCTGGTTTTCCAAACATATTTCTAGATGCTGTAACCATAACACCATTAGAGCATTTCAAGAACTTAATAAACTTATCGAAGGAGCTGGTTTTTAATATAGAGTGTCCTCCACAAGAACAAATGGGTGCGAACCATGATAACCTGCTAGTTTGGAGTTAGAAGGTAGGAGATTTTTATTTTTTTTTTTATCACATTCTTATGAGCATTTAAATGTGTGGAGCTCCAGCCAGAATCACCAGACTCACCTTGGCGTTCAAATTGAAGTCCAGCAGTACGTTGCTTGGCTTCAGGTCTAAGTGCAGCACAGCAGGTGACAGACTGTGTAGGAAGTTTATACCCAGAGCCACCTGGTGAGTCAGTCTGAAAGCCAGCGGCCAGGGTGGAGGTCCTTGTAAAGTCTTCTGATAAAAGAGATTTTGAACAGTAATGCAATAACTGTGTTGTACACAAAAAAAAAAAAAATTGCAAAATGCATTTACTTAATCATATTTAGTAACTTTAACAAAATTGTTTCATGTTAGCAGGGTAGGACATATAACAATTGTGTTAAAGTAACTAAATATGATTAAGTAAATGCCAAAAGCTTTTGGATTATTTTTTTCTGTGTATATTTTATACTCTTTTAGCTCCTTTTCTTACTTTAAGCTGTCTGAGCAAAGCAGTGCCAAATACTAGCATCTTCAGATGACACAGACCGGATGTGTTGCACTAACACATTTTTTTCTTTTACCTGGTTGACCTCATTTCTGCTCTCAGCCTTAACCACAGCAGCTTTCCATCTCAACTTGAGTGCTAAACCCAATCAAAGTTTTGTGAAAGCATTGAAACAGACTGTCTAAAATCGAACAACTCAACCACAGTAAGAGATATAATGTGTGATGATATCAAACTTTATGGTAAAACATTTAAAGCGGTTTGAGATTGTTTAATGGGGCCCAGTTGGTTACCTGAAGGTTGGTCAGACATCCTCTCTCCATGAACTCCATGACCAACCCCAGCTGTGTTGTTGGTCCAGAAGAAGGCAATCGACCCTGAAAAATCCCATGGACGTGTATGACATAAGGGTTGGCTCCCTGACGCATCATGGCCAATTCCCTCAGCAAAGCCTGGCTGGTCCTGTGGTCGCAGGTTTAACCCATCAGCATGTTCTTTAACTCCTCCCCTAAACAGCCACTCTTTCACTACTCACCCATTGTCATAATGAAGCACTTTAATTGCCACATCGCAGCACCACTGCTGGTGCCGGGCTTTGTAGACCTGTCCGAACCCTCCGGATCCTTTCACCTCCCAGCCCGTCAGATGAGAGTCCTGAATCACCACTGGAGCAGGACAGCTGAGCAGCTCCATGGTTCACTAGAGACACCATAACATCTTTTAACTCCTCAGAACATATTTCACTCTGGATAAAGCTTAAAGTTGCTTTTATAATTAGTGTTGCACCGATACCGATACCAGTATTGGGCGGGGACCCGATCCAGCACTAAAATGGTGGTATCAGTATTTGGCAAGTACCAACAAATAGGGCATTGATACCATTTTGAGAGGCAAAAGTTTATTCAACTATTGTCACCCATTCCAGGTAGGCAATAAAAACAATCTACTGGATTCACTTTGTATTAGTCTTTTTCCTGCTTCACAAAGGTAGGCAGCAGCTTGACAAAGCCATGATGGCAATTATTTAACATCCAAGTAGTATGCAGTTCTTCATATAGACACACACACACATTAATTTCAAACAGATGGTATCGGCCGATACTGCACAGCCAGGTATCAGGTATCGGTATCGGGGCCAAAAAAATGGCAGCGGCGTAACACTAGTTATAAAATCACATTTGTAACAACTGACTGGATATTATGTATGCATGGTCTGGATCTTTGCTCAGTTTACTATGTATTCAGGTTGAGCCCTTATGGTTGGAATCCCGGGTTACTCAGATACATGGAGGCTCTCCTGTATCAACATGCACTACAGCATAAAACTAGACAACTGCTTTTTTTGAATATCACTTAATGAAAATACAGTTTCAGGCTCAAATGTGAAGTAATGTAAATACATTTTAGATCGCCTTCTTTTGCTTCTGTTTGTTTTTGCATGAAGATTTCCTGTTGCTGTTTTAACATGTATATATTGGATCGGAGGTCTTTAACAGGGGTCCGCGACCCCTAGGGGGTCCACAGAGGTACTGCATGGGGGTCGCGAAAGTTTTGGTTGATTAGACATTTTGT
>NW_015150814.1:342104-347411 GCF_000732505.1 Cyprinodon variegatus
ACCTTTACAATTTTCAAATAAAAAATGCTACTGTGCAGTTCATCATTGCTGTTGGTCAGAAAACTGAAAAATTAAAACAAACTTGTATACGAATGAATGTCCTACTTTATACAGAAGTGTCTCACAAAGTTTGTGAAAATAGCAGATCTAGTTCAACACATCATATTAGTTAAAAGAGCAGACTTAAGAGCTAACAAAATGTACGATAAAGGAATGCTTTTAGACACACAAGGGAAGAGCAGAGTTTGTAAGAATTAAGCACCTGCCGCTGCTGCAATGGTCCATCTGTGGTCATGCAGAATGTGCACCACTGCATGCCAGGTGGGCGGTGTAACCAAACAGGATGCAGCATCATACTGCTTAGCACAATTATGCATTTTAAAGGTCTGACAGACCACCTGCTAACATTTTTATTCTAGTCTCGTCCCGTCAATAAATACTCATACCCATGAGTCGTCATGTTTTCGTCATGTTGATGGGCCTTTATGAAAACCATTTGGGCCCTCAGCGCTGATCTCTGTAACCATTACTCTGCTTTATCAGGTAAATAGTATTAGAGTACAGTTTTTGTTTCAGAGTTGGCCTTACAGCAGGGAGGGTTAGCATTTTAACCCTGAGACCCCAACAGTAAGAGTGCAACATACTTGCAACCCCATAACAAAACATATAAGTATATTCGTATATATCTTGCATCTAAGTTGAAAGGCCTTTTTTTCTCTGTCATTATGATCAATCTAGCATCCTTATCCTTAAACAGCAAAGTTTGGGCTTCACTGGTTTTAAATTCTGTATATAATGTCCCTTCAGTCACCTTTTGCTATCCGATTATTAATCCATTCATCCAAAAAGTTGTTCAATTCAATTCAGTCTATTTCTATAGCGCCAATTCACAACACATGTCATCTCAAGGCACTTTACAGTTCAACCAGATCATATAGTCAAATTGATTTAAAGTTTAAAGTGTATCTAAGGTAAACCAATCCCTCACACTAAGCATGTTTGTAGCGACAGTGGAGAGGAAAAACTCCCTTTTAACAGGAAGAAATCTCCAGCAGAACCCGGCAAAACAACATGATGTAATGAAGACATAGCTTATTGAAATAGGAACTAACAGTCAAGCTCCCCATCAGGAAATCGAACCTTAGTCTCTCACATGACAGGTGGGGATCCTCACCACTAAATACTTTAAAATGATCCATCAAACGCTATTTTTAAAAGTGTGGATGTTTTAAAATTAATATTACTTTACTTTAAATGTATAAATAATAACAGAATTAGCTGCTTATATGTATTTTTAGGGGGTCGCCACTCTGTTGAGTTGTTATTTTTAGGGTCACAGGCTGAAAGGTTTGGGGAGCACTGAAGGAAATGATGATTGTCCCATCCCAGTTACCTTAGTGTATACAGATAAGTGGTTGTCATGGTAACATCGTGTGCAGGTGTTAAGCCTCTGTTTTGCTTTGAGCAGGGTTGTTATCAGAATCCTCCCAGATTCCTGTTTGATAGTCCAGGCTGCTTCAGCAAGTTTCAGCAGGTTATTTGAGCAGCAGCAGCAGCAGCAGTGCAGCCATTTTACAGAGGAAGCTCTGTGCTGTGAGGTGGAGCACAAACCGTTAGGAGGCTTAGGAGACTTCTATAATAGCTAAACCAGAAACATTTTGATCCTGTTTGTGGTTGAGAGAGTAAATAATTTTGGATTTGAACTTAAAAAAAAGAAAGTAAATAAAACAGTCCTTTTATTTTTATTTGTTTTAGTCTTGGTAATTTTATTCTTCTTTCAAATAAATGAATGTGAATCATCATATTGAAAGCTCTGGTACTGTTTTAACCTTCATGTAATAATATTCTGCAGGGAATTAATAGAGACTCTGCAGTGCTTCAGAGTTTCAGGGTTTGGACAGTTATAAATGATATCTGCAACATCCTTAACTGTTTCACCAAGTTACAATAAGCATGCACTATCCAGGAATATGGAAACCCCAAACATGCAAAGAAGTTCACCATTAAAGTGTCAACGTGAGAAAAGAAACGGATAATTTTTGGAAAAACAAAGTCTCACCTTTAGTTTATTCAGTTGTTGGGGAAGTCGCTACAGCAAGAACTGAATAGTGAAAGTCACTGTGCAAACAAAGCTCATCCGTTTCTTTTTCCTGTCTATTGTTCCTTTTTTTTATTCTCTTAATTTTATTTTAGAACTACTTAATCAAATCTAAGGATCTTTTAGTAAGACTTATACAGAAACGCAGTACATTTTCAATATTTATACACCTTTACTGAACCTGTAGATGTAGCTCCTAAACCCTTGAGTCTAAGGTTTAGATCATCCCCCACCTAAAGTGGATTTTCTTTGGTTAGACTGTTTCTCAGGAAAGTCCCAAGATGTGGAACAAAGGTCATTTCTAGCTTCTATGCAGCACTTCAAAAATTCAACTCAAAGCTTCTTTTTCCAATCCGTTCCATTTTTATTTATTTTTTTACTTTTATCAAACATTTAGATTTTTTTTAGACAACTTGAATGTTTGTACATGCCAGTGCACTTTGTTTTACTCATCACCCAGTAGGCAGGAAGCATATTCTTTTGTTGCCCAGGATTATCAGTGGAAAAGTATGACTTAAAAATAAATCACTTGTAATAAAATGCTTCTTAACATCAGAACCTCTACTAAACTTTTTTTGAGATTCTGCTCTATTGAAGAATGGCTTAATCATATTAGCAGACTTCAAAAAGATTCATTATTCATTCAAATGAAACCATGAACAACGTTTCAGGCAAAAGGTCCCACTTCTGGGAGGATCACAGTGATTTTGTTTTCTAAAGAAAGAGGGGAACTACTCACCCTTTGAGATTTGCTCTGCTCTCTCATCATTCAGCTGTCCTGAAAGAGTTTCAGGAGAGTAAAAACCCTCTCATTAAACCACGCTCAACACACTGTTTGTAGCTGTTGGTTCAAAGAGAAGTGAAACCTGTCAGAGCCGTCCCTTCCAACTCATTTACTTCTGCTTCCGGGGTTGCACAATAAACAGGGTCGATTATTCTAACTGTTGGTCTGGCTATCAATACATCTAATTCAGCCAATTAAGGGGTTTATATAGAGTTTTAATAATGAATAAACCATATTTGCCCACTTTAAACAAAGCTTAAAAAGATTATCAAAGTTTATTTTACCTTTAAATTCCAAAATCCAACAAATTAAACCTAATTTGTATATATTCTACTCTTTATTACCATTTGTTTTCATTATTATTTCTTGCTGGTGTTTAAATAAGGTGGTGTCCCAAGCCAGTTCCTTAAGTGGTTTGCTTTAATTCAGCCAGCAGAGGGCGGTAGAAACTACTAAAACAGGGGGGTGTTATCACAGGTAGCTGACCTGACACTTTAACAGGAAGTATTAAAACAAAACTGATAAAATCAAGAACAGGAGGCTCTAACCAACCAGGCTGTTGTTTTTCTTTTTAATTCTGAGAGTTTTCAGGAATAATTAATCTCTAATCGGACTGAAAATAACATTTAAAGGTCATAAAGTGGTTAGTTTTAACATCTGCAGCCACAGAGCAAAGTCTCAGGGTGTGTTTGTGTGTGTGAGGTTATCTGTGCTGAAATCTCATCCACACAACTACTTGTGATTCACAACAGATTACAGCAAGCGTTACCTATAGTGATGTCAGATCTTTAGAAGGACTAAAATGTTTTAGGGGAAATAGCAGGAGTTTGGAGATACAGATTTAAATTAGGGGACAACCAGAGATAACCAAATTCAAGTTCCGCTCAGGCCCTGAGCGAGTTCTACATCAGTGGATCTAAAGTAATAATGATTTTATTATGGTCGTCATATTTCCTCCTAACTGCAGTTTAAATGTGGTAACATGTAAAATAGGATGGACAACAAAAATGCTGTAAAACATTAGGTATCCCACTCAGGAAAGGCATTTTAAAGTCTGGCAATTTATCTACGTCAAGGACAATTTTTTTTTAATTTTGCATAATGACTGATGTATGATATAGCATATAAATACATGAAATAAAGCTTTTTTTTATGTGTCTTGTACTAAGTCCCTTAGTCTGGGCTCTCTGAGGATCTGCTGTTTCCTTATGCTCTTAGCAGGACCTAATGTTGGTAGTTCAATCTTTTGAAGTTATTTACTTTTTAAGTTATTAGAATAGAATAGAATAGAAAATTCCTTTGTTGTCCCACAGTGGGGAAATTCTGGCGTTCACAGCAGCAAAAAGACTATAGAAATTGTCACAGAAATGTGGACCTTAAAAATGTATAAGAATAACATAATAGTGAAGAGTTAAAAAATAAAGAAATAAAATCCTGTACTGTAATGTGTTTTTAACATTAAAACTGTGCAACTGGAGATAAATAACCAATATACAGCTATGGACATTTTTACAGTAATGGATATTTGAAAATAGCAGCATCATCAGAGATGTGCAAAATGACAGCAGCAGGTTATTTACCTGACTGAGATAGAAACTGTAAAAATCATCATGACTGTTGCAACTTTCTAAGGTCGTTGGGAACAGTGATTGTTGTAAAGTCTTAGAGCTGCTGGGAGGAAGGATGAGTGATAACACTGCCTGGTGCATTTAGGGTGCAGGAAGAGCTCCTCTTTGGTAGTGTAATAACACAGTTTAAACTGTAGGGAAGTTCCCAGTTGGTTGGATGGTTTTAACTGATTGAAGTTGTTTAAATAAAACTTAATTTGAATAAAATTTGTCCAATCACATGAATCTAGCCTATCCCTTTTATTGAGTCTATTATAAACCTTATAAAAACCTCAATCTTTTGTTAGATGTTTTCTTATTCTTCTCTGTTTTGATCAGTGCTCGGTAGGGCTGAGACAATTAATTGTGATTAAATCAATTATTGGAATAATTGTCAATTATTCATTAAAATATGCCTTTAGCTGACAGAGCGACCCACTCAGAGCAGCAACTATAACAAAATAAAAAAATAGAAAACTTTTTGCACTGAAAAAATCTTAGTCTGTCTATAATGCACAGTGGGTAGCACTGCTGCCTTGCAGCAAGAAGGTTCTGGCTTCTATTCCTGGCCCAGGGTCTTTCTGCATGGAGTTTTCATGTTCCCCCTTGAGCATGCGTGGGTTCTCTCTGGATACTCCGACTTCCTCCCACAGTCCAAAAACATGACTGTTGGGTTAATTGGCTTCTCTAGATTCTCCTTAGGTGTGAGTGTGGGCGTAAATGGTGGTTTGTCCTGTTTGTCACTGTGTTTCCCTGTGATGGACTGGAGACCTGTCCAGGGTGTACCCCGCCTCTTGCCCATTGACAGCTGGAGATAG
>NW_015150814.1:348332-350150 GCF_000732505.1 Cyprinodon variegatus
GTCTGATGTTACCAGGAGGGGTCTGATGTTATCAGGAGGGGTCTGATGTTACCAGGAGGGGTCTGATGTTATCAGGAGGGGTCTGATGTTACCAGGAGGGGTCTGATGTTACCAGGAGGGGTCAGAAGTTATCAGTCACTTATGGCTGCATAGCTGGATAATACCAGGCCCTGGCAGAAATATTTGTTCATTGTTCAAATAATGTTCATTTAGAACAACACTTAACATTCTTGGGATAGATACCTGTAAATTCAAATAAAATGATAACATATACATTTTTCTAACATGAAAATTACTAGCAGCCCTTGTACTCAGATAAATTAGGCATATTTATATTTCACTTATTCATATCTTAAGGTCTACACTTTAGACTTTAATGTCTCATACTTGCCTTTTTTGTTTCATTTTTTTAGCCGATTTAACATCTTTGACCCTTTTTGACCAATCAATCATAATCTTATTTGAAATGAATTGAAAAGACAAATGGAAACTAAAGGAATTGATGGAGTTTATAGGAAAATGCCCTATCATAGTGAGCTTTTTTTTATCATAGTGAGGAAATACTTTGCTTCCTGTTTAGTACAGAACAAAAAAAATCCGTATTCCTTTTAAAGGCTTTTTAGTGAGATTTTTTTTTTTTATCTGTTTTTCCGACCGAGGTTGGTGGAAAATGCTCAAACATTGCGCAGCAGAGGGTTAAAAAAAGTCATGTCTGACGTCACTGGAAATTCCCCTCGCGTTGTTTCTGAGTCTGACGCGGCTCAAAACAAACTTTAAACCATAAAATATGTTTTTTAAACCCTAATATTGTATATCTAAAAAAATAAATAAATAAATAAAACAAGCGGTGAAGCTGCTGCTGTTTGAATAAAGAGAGCGCTTTGAAGTAAAGTGAAGGAGCGGTTTGTTTTGACTTGTTGCGCATGCGCACTCCTCTGTCTGTGCAGCCCCTCTGTCCTCAGCTTCAGCTCAGCTTCCAGCTCCTGCTTCACTTTCAGTTTTGCCTTCGGGTTTTTTTCGTCGCTAGTGTGATGCTCGGGGTCAGGCCCTCAGCTCTGTTGGGGACCGCCGCTGTGACGTCACCGTGGGCCCCTGGCAGCGCGTGCCCTCCTCCTCCTCCTTCCCTCCCAGCAGCAGAACTTTGGACTCCCAGCTTGTTTGTTTGTTTTTTTTAGACTGCGGAAGAGCCGCTTTCAGTCAGAATCCACCGCGCAGAGACTGATCAACCTTTAATGAAGAGAGATCTAATGAAATATTCATGGTTTGGATCCATGTTGGAACTTTCTGATGCCTTTCCAGCACGAGGACAGCCTCTGTTTCCTGGTTTGTTTTCTCCCAGATGTGAGGTAAAACCTTTCCCCCCACAGGCCCTCATCCAGAGGCTGCTTTCACTTTACGTTTCTTCATAAATGTTGGATGTTGCTGTAAGTAGAGCTGCTGTGTTGGTTCTGTACTGCTGTGGATTAGAAGCATCTAATGGGGTCAGCTCTATAAACACAAACTTGGACTGTTTTTAATTTGGTCTAGACTTTTATTGTTTTTTTTAAAGCGGATTATCCACTTTGTTTCTTGTTTTAACAAAGCACCTTTGATCATGGAGTAATTAGATCACATGATTTATGGGTCTTTAAGGCAGAAGTTCTCAAACTTGTAAACTTTTGACCCACAAAATGTGTTATGTACGAAGAGGATTAGGGCCGCTGAAAAAATAAAAAAACAAGTTAACTGATTTTTACATTTTATTTCAACATAATATGAGAAAAAAATTCAGAATTCTGACTTTTAACTCAGAATTCAGATTTTAAACTCAGAATTCAG
>NW_015150814.1:350946-366784 GCF_000732505.1 Cyprinodon variegatus
CTGAATTCTGAGTTTAAAATCTGAATTCTGAGTTTAAAGTCAGAATTCTGAATTTTTTTCTCATATTATATTGAAATAAAATGTAACTTTTTAATTTTTTTCATTGGCCCTAATCCTCTTCTGTACTTATGACATTTGTAGAGTAAAAAGCATTTCTACCACAGGTGTATCATTTTAAGAAAAGAAAAAAACAGCTACAACCAAATAAATTGGAAAAATCTCTTAAATTAAGTGTATTTACCCTTAATTTGAGTAGGGAAATTAGTTGTTTTCTCCTCATATTTGTCCTTCTTTATTATCATAATAAAATTACCAGTCGCCTTCCATGATCTTAAGCATCTTGGCTGTTGTTTTTTTTCTTTTCACAGTATGTTTGAACCTTAGCTACTGATTTAAGACTGCAAGATGGACGCGAAAAGGAGCAGAGGGGCTGAAGGAGGGAGCGGAGAGCAAGAAGTCGAGGATGAGTTCGCTTGCGCTGGGATGCTCCGAGGATCTCTGACTTCCATGCACGCCACAGTGGAACGAATATTCAGGGTGACATTTGGAATAGGAGCAGACGATTTACCCAACGGGAACAACGGTCAGATATGGCTGAAGCTACAAGGCCAGAGCAGCGACGTGAAGGCTGCCAAAGTAAGGCGCTTTTCCTGCTTTGTGTTACGTTTAATGAGCCGGTTTCCCCCAAAACAGAGATCCTCCTTGTATGTTTACTTTTATTTGAACCTTTTATTGACTGTCAGTGAAGTTGCATCTAAGCAGCCATATTGACTCCTTACATCCTGTAAATAAGAGGTGTCACACTCTGGTCACTGAGGGCCGCTGTCCTGCACCTTTTGTAAGTGTCTCAGCTTTAACACACCTGAGGCAAATAATCAGGTCGTTAGCAGGACTTTGCAAAACTTGACGCCATACTGAGAAGGTAATTCAGCCATTTGCTGCAGAAGTGCAGGACCAGGGAATACTGTCCCTTAAGGTCTTCATTTTGACATTCCTGCTCTAAACACTTAAGCCCAGAGGGTCTTAGGAGCAAATTTCGCTTGAAATTACATATTTGAATAAAAGCAAGTGCAGCTCCCAAAATATAAATTGGAAATGCAATTGTTTGTATTTGTATGACAGAAAGGCATTGAGGAATATTTTTCAGGTGGAACCACTATTGTAAATGTCACCATGTCTGATTTATAGGTGATTAAACAAAAAAAAAAAGGAAAATATTTAGCCTCGCCAAATTTGTTTCCAAAATAAACACCACAAAACACCCCATTTGAAACTCTGGATGAACCCTCAGACTTTATAGATCCAAATTTTGATTATAACTCAAGCAAATTTGGACTGAATGAGTTGAAGCATGTTTGTTCCACAAAGGTTTTAGTGAGCAGTGTGCTAGGCAGAAACGGGATTTTTGCATTTTTCCGCTCCTAAAAGAGATTTTTGTCAGACAAATGTGCTGATTTACATTTTTGGAGACCTTCTGCATAAGAAAAAAGCCTTTACTCCTAAGATTTAGCTGTTGTTTCATTGAAATTTACCAATAATTTCACCAAACTGAATAAAAAATATGAATAACAAAACAAGCTTATGTAACGCATGCTGGTTACATCACCTGAAATGGTCGCACAATTACATCCAACCCCTCCATGGAAAGGTCTGAGCCTCTAGGTTGCCATTAGGGGGTGGGGCTAAAAATGAATACCTGCTGTTGCATTACTCCCACAGAGTCACACATGTCAGGTGTGAAAATATTTTAGAAATTTTAAAGCCCTATTTGAAAGGTGTGTGGATGAAACACCATGTGACAGTGTTTTGGCCTTTTCTATAAATAGATAAACATGAGGAGGTGTCAGTTTGGCCCAGTACCGGGCGTAAGGGGTTAAATCCATCCAAAGATCAGCAAGCTGAAGACGGCTGATGTGAGGTCGGTCACGGATAAGCGGTAGCAATAGAACCATCGCCACTAATGCGGCAGTACTGTAACAAAGCTAAGTCAAATCAGCAAAGAAACAGCGGATTCTGCTGAGCACCACCTACAGTGTCAGAAAGCAGAGGTTGGCCCACATGTTCGATGAGTCATTTAGAAACCAGTCTGGGTTTTAAAGCTCATCTGCATGTTCTGGCAGGAGGAGGTGAAACAACAACTTAATGTTGGCGCTAGTGTGTATTTTTCTTTTTTTCTTATTTTTTTTTATTATTGAAAATAATACCTCTGAGACGCATTAGCAATCATATAATATAATCTATATAATATATAATCTCATATAATTGAGCCTGCTTTAACATGGGAAGCTGTGTATTGGTATAAACGAGGGTAACCTAATTAGCCTGATCTGAATATTAGCAAAGCAACGAGATGGGGAGATGGGGGGGACTCCTTTTTCCTTTTTTCTTCTTTTTGGTTTAGGCAGACGTTTGCTTAAAATGGATTTACGTGTTTATAAAATGTCAGAGCAATACAAATAAATGTTCTAGTAGGGTAAAAAAAAAGCTATATTCCAGCCCAATCAGTTGGCCTGTGATCTGCAGGTAAGATAGTTAAGGATTATTATTTTTTTTTGTTTTGTTTTTGTTGCTTATTGATTGATTGAACAATAAAAGACTTAGACAAATTTAATTGTCATTTTGTATACACAGAATTTCAATACATACAGCTTTCCTGACACTGAATGAGCAGTTTAGCAGTGAAATGAACATTTCCCTTAAAGTGCAGCGGTGATCAAAATTTAAACAGTATAGGAGAGACAAAAAATATAATGTTTTTCAATGTGGATATATGTTAATTAAGAGGATGTTTCAACACTTGTACTGTTTTGAGGTCATTAGATGCTAAGTATGCTTTGAGGTGTTATTAGAAAGGCAATTTAGATTGATTTCAATTAAATCCGTTCAGAAATACTTTATTAATCGGAAAGGGAAAATAAATTATGGCTTTCATAATTAATTTCATAATTATCCCACTGCTAGACATCAGAAGAATGAAAAGTAAACCTCTGAAAAGGACTAGGTGCCACCCAGTGTTTGCACTTTCTCCATCTAGTTGGTGCAGATGATGAACTGCATGATGACGACAAGCATGAACATGATGGTCTCTTGACAATTTGTGTGGAAAGTTTTTGGTTATGCAAAACAAGTGTTGCATCAGCTGCCCAGCTGGTTGGTTTCAGACTATAATGGTGGAGGGACACTGAATGGTAAAATCCCTGAACGACCTTTGGTAGAGAAATAATATTCAGTATACGAGCAGCATCTCTGCAGGACATTCCCTCCGTCAGCGATCCGACTGCATCCTCTCCGAAAAGGTGGGACATCTGTGACAATGTGCGGTCCAATAAAAGCCTGTATAAAGTGGCCTATTACTGTAGCCAGCAAGGCACACCTGTGCATTAATCCCAATGTCTACTCTCCATCTTGATTTGGCACTCATCAACAGATTTTAGAAGAATATTAGAAAGAAACTGACCTTTTGTCTCCAAAGAATGTCTTAGATCTATGGGTTCAGCTCATGAAAAATCGCAACATCATCCATGTGTTGTTTAGTGTTTTTACCCATTGTTTATCAGTGACTAACTTCATTGAAGTGTCGTTCTTCCCGGATGATGACTGGCTTACTTATAAAAATGCAAAACGTGTCACACCCAGAAGTGTCACACTCAAACCTGTTCAGAGGAGATGGCCCATGACTAATGAACGCAATTACACTTTTGAAGTTTGTATCCATTTATAGTGCAGCAAAGTTTGTTGTGGTTCAATAACCTAACAGCAGCACATTTAGTGTCTAACTGGTGGTTCCAGGCATGTGTTGCTTCATCTGTCTTTGGGAGAGTATTACTCTGCTCTTCTTAGCTGTCATACTGTATATTCAGTCTAAAGGGCTGGTTATCCTCCCTGCAGCAGTGTGTCGCAGGGAGCTTGATGCAGATATTTTTGATTTATACTCAATATTGAAGCATGGTCTGCGCTTCAATATTAAACGAACGTCACGAACTAGCTGTGGGTCTAGATACGGCCGAAGCAGTGAGAAAGTGGAAACAATGTAAGGGGGAAGTTTGTGCGACAACGGAGGGACATGAGAGCGAAAAAGAGCAGGGATCCATGTGGAAAAAGGGTCCCAGTGTTCTCGCCCACCTCGCTCTTCTAGCTGGTCCAACTTTGAGTCGTTTTCCACAATGGCGGTCATACAAACAAAACAAGCCAGTAAGGTACCAAACGGGAAATACGCATAGTGTAGAGCGGATGTAGATTTAACCAATCAGAGGCCTCCTGTTTGCGAAACTGTCTGTGGTCACCTACAATTTTGGAGACATGCGACCTGGTTTCTGAGCATAAACCAGCCTTAAAGCATGGAAACCACCCACTCTCATTTGTTTACCATTTAATCCACCTTTGTTTACCAGTTTATTACTGTTTATAGTTCCTCATTTTAATCTGGAAAAAAGCTGACTCATTTTGTACTATCCCATCGTTTTTCTTGATTATTCCATCCATCCATCTTCTACCACTTTTCAGTCACAGTCACAGGAGGCTGGTGCCTATCTCCAACAGTTTATGCCCAAAAGCCTAGTTACACCTTGCACAGTTAACCAATTGAAATAAAAATAATTTCTTTTAATCTAGAGGAAGCTAGTGTACCTTTAAATAACCCATGCATTCACGTCAAAAAGACACAAATACATGCAAGACCCCAGGGTAAGAATCACACCCAGGACCTTTTTGCTGCAGTGTGTCAGAGTTAGCTATAGTTGTTAAACAAAATTAATTCCCTCAATTTAGTCACCGTAGAAAGCATTATGAATAAATAAGGAATCAGACAGACATGTTTGCCACAAAGTGACCAAAATAAAATGGTACAGATACACAATAACCAGCTTCGCCCATTACTCTCCATCCCCTTATACCACCTACCATCATAAGCTGTTGTTTTGTTTTTGTTGTTGTTGTTTTAACCTGTCCCGTCTGCTTTAGATAAGAGTAGAATGAGGTTGTACGGATAGGAAATGATGCTAGGGGAAGTTTCTAAAGGGATCAGTTTTATAGGACTCTGTCTCCCATGGTCAACGAGCGATAGGTGTGATGCATACTATGCCAGCTAGCCAGCAGCCTGGCCAAGCACAGACCCACATTAAGATGTTGGGTCTGAAGAGGCTCCATTTGCAGGACTGGTGGGTGATGCGGTTGTCTTTCAAATCTCTGTACCATAAGACAGTACTGTGACCAATCAGATCAACGAGTGAGGTGTTATGAGAGTGGGGTTATTGGAGTTAGGTGTAACTTCTATTATAGGTTTTATGGGCTGAATTATTAAATAGAAATGTTGGATTTCTATTTTATGGATAAATCCTGTTGAAGGTTACTCCATTTCTATGTGAGATTAACCTTCCCAAGCACGTTTCACAAAATGTTGTCCTTGAACACCTTGGTGGCCAGCATGTCGCACCATTCCTTTTGTCATGACCGAGACTCAGGGGCTCCTGAAATTGAACTGGCAATAGCTTTGAATCTTCTCATGGTCACATTTACCCCGTCCAAGTATTGCTGCCACCTTTATCGGGTCCTCCATGAGTGCCATTAACAGCAACAATCATTAAGGGGATTGTGATTCAGTCCCATTTTTTTTTTTTTTTTTTGTGTTTACCTACATACCATACCCTTTCCATGTAAACGCAACATCCTCTCAAAGCGACAGTAATACCCCTTTCCCACTGGCGGAACAACAGGTTTAAACCCAGAACAATGACTGACCCATGTCGACCCAGGTCAAACAACTTAGCAAGTGACAAGGGTTAAAATCGCCTTCAAACAGCTCAGCTCGAACTGCTGTGGGAGCATCAGACATGGGTCAACCAGCTAAATTACATGATACCATCGAGTGCAATGTACGGACATCAATACATCACCCCACTCCCATTTGATAAGAAAAGTCATAACAACTCTGCTTACCTTCGATAAACATGGTGCAGCACTGATGAGAAAGATTCAGAGGGACAAAAAAAAAAAAAAAAAAACAGTAAAGCACGCTGACTATGTCCTGGCTCCCTTTTATGTTGCTCTCCATTGTTTACTTTCCTGACTTCTGTCACACTGATGACATCATCAACGCTAACCCAGCGTGATGGCGTCAGACACATAGCAGAGCAGGCAGAGAGGCCACACAGCTTTCCAGCGGGGGTCAGATCGGACTTATTTTGCCAATGGGAAGGGAGGTAAATGCCAATTGTTAGCGGGTCGAGCCAAACCCACGTTAGCCTGCTAATTTCAGTGGGAAAGAGGCTTTAGTTCCATTTCCTGCCTTTGAAGAGGCTGTATTGTTTTCACCTGCATCTCGGTGCACTCACCTTCCTGGTGACTCTGTGTTTTCCCCATTTTCTTTGTCAGATCAGCTGTAGTTCCTCATCAGTCTCTATGATGGTCACCGTTTCAAGTGTAGATTGTTTTTTTAAATTCTGTCAAACATTATCTTTCAGCAGAAGGCAGATTTTACACACCTTTAGTTTGCTGAATGCAACTAAAAGCTAATTTATTTCCTTTTTATGTGATCGTAGGTGATTATTGTGATCTGCTGTGATCAGTCTTCATCTCTTGTCTGTTTTGTCGGATTTTCTTTATGTTTTATGTATTTCTGATAATGAAGTCTCTCTTGAATGCCTCTTAGTAATTTTAAAAGGGTGAGATGTTTATCAGTGCTAAAGTTTCACGATCACTAAAGTTTTCCATCATGTTCTTCCCGTGGTTTGAAGGCCTTTCAACGAAATTTTAAAAAATAGTGAAAGAAAAGCCAGACTCCAAGAAGTTTACAAAGGGAGTAATTTGTCCACTTATAGCAGGTTTACCAACCAGGTAACATTAGCTTGCATAAAATATTCAGCATTTACTACTAAACTTCCATTAGATTTTATGTTTATTAATTTTCGATTTTGTATTACATTGAAAAAATCAAAATCCTAAAAAATTTATGTCATGATAAAATATTATAGCTGTAATAACTATTATATTGTATTATTATGGCAGTATTATAATCACATGATCATTTTTGGTCTTTAAAAAAGATGATTTTTTTACCCTGCAAGAAGTGAAACTTGCCCATATCTATCCATGAGATGCTGGTTGTCATTAAAGGGTTACAAAATAAGTCTTAACTGTTATATTCTCTGATACAGAACAATAAAAGAATAACCAAACTGCTTTCTTTTTTATATGGTAAGAAATATGAATATATGGAATTTGACACAATATAGACTATATGGAAAACTTCAAAAGACATATAGTATTAATTGCAGTCCTAGGCTTGTAGTTATTGTCAGTTGAACAACACAGCATGGAGGTGACATTTTTTTTTTGTTATTTTCCAGCTATTTATAAAGGGAGTGGTGAATCAGGAGAATCAGCAGGAAGTCCCGTATCCAGGACCCCTTCACTGCATCTTCTGTGGAGCCAAAGGGCTGTTCATGGACAGCCTGATAAAAAACACGTCAGCACTCATTGTGGTAAGAACCAAACTTTCAGATACTGATCGCATCCAAAAAATGTTTCTGGTAATTTTTTTTTTTTAATGAAATGTCAGTTTAACATCTGTGGGTGAAATGAAGACCAAGTATTTAGAAATCGTTTGTGTCAGGACATTTCTTTCCATAGTTGTCATACAGTTTGAATATGTAAAAGAGTGAAACTGTTCTTAGTTTGATTATTAATCATCAGGTTGTAAAAACAGAAAAGCAAATGCCTCTTAAAGGGACAGTATTTAGAAGACTGAGTCATTGGGAATAATCCCTAACAAATTAACAAATGACAAGTTTTACGTTTTTGGTTATGTTGCACTGCTAATATTAAGCAATAATAAAATATCTAAGAATTACATTTTTAGCTCTTTTTTTTTTTAAACTACACGATTGCTTAACTTCAGTGTTACATCATCAGCTAAAAACAAGACGCATTAAGGTGCCGTGTGACTGGGAATTTCTCGTCTATTAACAGCTTGGTTAAAAAGTAAAACTGCAACGTACCAGAAATTTACTTTTTTACGGCTTTCTTTTTCATTATGAGCTGCAGGGCTTGGAATTTACCCTTAGAAAAATTCCTTTCTAGTTGGTTTTGCAGGTTTTGCAAGGTTTGAAATTAACAGAAATAAACCCCCTTTTCTCTAAAAGTACTAATGAACTGAATGAATGTTTTCCCAATTATTTAAATTCCTTTAACTCAGAAAATTATGGATCATTTCAGATTCACCATCTATGTTTACCACAATTTAAAGGTACTTTTACCAACAGAAACTTGTTGCAAGAAAAGAACATTTCATTCATGTTGCTACCTCTATAAAGTTGCTGTTAGGTTTAGTCATACCAGCAATATGTACAGAAAAGAAAAGCATTTAATCTAAAATGTAGCTTCAACCTTCTTCCAAACTCTTTCATTCTTTGGCGTGTTTTAGGGCTCAAACAATTAATCAGATAATTAGTGATTAAATGATTTATTGAAATCGTTCTCTGTTATAAAGCCATTTGCCATTAGCCGAACAAGCAACCCACTCAAAGCAGTAATCATGCCATCCATCCATTTTCAATCACGCTTATCCCTACTGGGGTCGCGAGGGGTGCTGGTGCCTATCTCCAGCTGACAATGGGTGAGAGGCGGGGTACACCAGCAGAACAAACAGAACAAACAACCATTCAGTGCACAAGTGCATAGTATATACTGTAATTCAGGAAGTTTAATGGTAGTAGCTTTATACACTATAAAATAAACTGCAGCGTCTCTATGTGGTAATCAAACTGCTACAGAGTTAGCCGCTAAAGCGTCATAGTCTTACAGTGTTTATTGAACCAAAAAGCTTATATGCAACAATAGCTGCGTTTACATGGACGTAAGTCAGAATAAACAAAAAAATATATGTGAATCAGTGTGTATATAAACGCCCATCAGGATCAAGTTATGTTGAATAAGGCAAGCTGATCTGGATGAATGGTTAGACCCTACGCCAGAATGACACACAGAATGTTCAAACTGGCACGTTTACAGGCCACATTTTTAGTAGGACTGGTCTTTATGTTCCCATAACTTTATGCCTATATAAACAGTAAAATCCAATTAGTTTTGAGTTCAAACACGTTTCAATTAGATTTTGGGCATGTAAACATTTATAGCATGAGAAAAAAGTCCTGCCTTTTAAGCTCAGACTTGAGGAAAATGCCTCCTATAGATTCTTCTTCAGCCATCACTTGTTGATTGACATGAAATTATCTTTGTGGCAACAAGCAAAAACACATCTCTTTACATCTGAACTCTAGAATTCTTTTTCAAAAGAAATTAAGTTAATTTATAATTGTGGTTTTAGAGGTCTGTGGGTCTACCTCATCTCATCTTTAAGTCACTAGGATTTTCTGTCAGATGACTGACTCTAATGTAATATTTTCTCTGACCAAATAGGTGGGCTCAATTGGATCACTGCTCATATCAGGTTTAGATGAGCCGGTGGTGCAAGCCTACTCCCTGATTGCAGACCTGGTGGCGAGGTATGAAGGCACGCAGACCAGACGCACTGAGATGGGGGATAGAGGCCTGGGTGAGTCCCTGGATTCACGGAGGGCCTTCAAAGCATTGGTGGAGAAATGGGAGGATAGGCATATCCTGGATCTTCTTGTACTACCAGGAGCAGTGAAGGAAATCCTTCTGGATTTGGTGAAAGAATCAGGCCTTGGATCAAGTGCAAACTTAGCACTGGTGCATGAGAATATAGGTGTAAAATTACAGGGGGACTCTAGAGATGAATGGGGGAAATCCAGCGGGCATAATCAAACGTACCTCCATCCTTTCAGCAGCACTGATTGGTTGGCTGAAGGAAAGCTGGTAAATGATGACTCTGTGGCCAGGAACTCCTCTGTCCAAGACATTTTTTCTCCTGTAGGCAACAGAGGAAAAGCAGAGGGGTCTGAGGAAAGACTCTTACACTCTCCCCAGGAAGTGGGAGAAGAGGAACAACTTGAGAAACAAGCAACGGGCGTCAACATGGACAAACAACAAGGGGACAGCGAAGAGCCGGAGCGGCAGTTGTCGATGGGAAACAAGGAGTTCTGGCTTCTTTTAAAATTCTTCACAGCCATGGGGTACACGGAGGACGTTGTGAAACGTGTCCTTAAAAAAACAGGACCTAAAGAGGCTTCGCAGATTCTAGACTTGGTTCAACAGGAGCAGGATCTCAGTGACCGAGAGCAGAACATTTGTAGTGGTTCAGGCACAAAAAAACAAGATGGTGTCGCTTTGGGAGAAGAACAGCCCTGTGAGACGGAGCACAAAGAGGAGGAGGATATACAACCAGGAGGGAGTAAAATAAAGCATAGCAATGGTGAAGTAAGAGGAGTTCTGGTAGGAGAGGAAGTGGAGGTTACAAGAAACACTCCAAAACACTCTCAGGGAGAGGCCAGTGTAGAGGAAAATGAGACAGAACAACAGGAAGACTTCGTGCTGGGGGTGATGAAGAAAGCGGCGGCTACCTGTGGGTACACTGAGGAGAATGTGACCAAAGTCTACAGCATGTTGGCTGAGGGGTCCACTCACCAGCTGCTTCTGGAGCTGCAGAAAAAAGGGAGTGGTGAGACGGAAGGCTACAAGGAAAAAACTGCTGAAATTCATAATGCGTTGATGGAGAGAGAAGGACCAAATTTTGGACCAGCGTTAACTGAAGCAAAGGGGGGATTTGACCTATTCAGCCATAAAGAGATAAGAAATTCTGATGAAGGACAAATTAAAGTGCCAACACATTCTGCACTGTTAGCAGAAGTGGACCTGTGTACCTGGGGTGATAAACCACAACAGCTGCCTACCAATCAATACACCTCACAGTCCAATTATCAACAGCCTTTAAACAAATTAAGACCTCACCAAGACGTCCTGCAGGAAGTCAAAGGGCCCCCCATGCCTACGTATTCTTCCTCCCTAGATCCTCCACTCACCTCTCCTTTTTATCATAACAAGCAACAAGGCCAAAACAACTACCGGCTCAATCCAGCTACGTCCAAACAAAAGCACCAACCTCACATCAATGCAACCAACTCAAAACGCCACTCTGCAAATTCATCAAAACAAGAGCAGCAAGCTCAGCCCAACATCTTTTTGGGGAACGATCCACCCTCCACCAGAGCAAGAGATAGACAGCCGTTCATGCCCTCCCCTTCGGTGGTGGTGACGGGAGAGCAGCGCTTCCTGGAGGGTCTTCAGACCCCCTTTCTGCTAAAACTTACAGACAAGCCTGGAGACCCGAACCTGAGGGCAATTATTATCGACGGGAGCAACGTAGCAATGAGGTGAGAAGTCTTAAAAGCAGCTTTTTTTGTTTGTTTTTTAGAGGCACACTTAAAAAAAAGTCACACATTGAAAAATGTTCTAAAAATGAGTTAAAAACTTCTTAGAATAAGTCTATTTATCCTTAATTTGAGTAGGAAAATAAGATGATCTGCTAATGGAATGAGCATTTTTACCTTTAAAATCAGATAATTGGATAATATGCACTTGAAATAAGAGACTGTAGTTTTTATTTCTTATTCTAAATGTTAATTGTCTTGTTCCATCTGCAAAGTGTCTCAATTCAAGAAAAAATGCACCTATTATAAGAAAAATTGAATTTTTTTGCAGTGTACAGTGGCTAGCATTCAGTAGATGGAAGAAATGAAAATTCTGTTTTTGTTTTCTTTGCAATGTGAGGATGTTTTGCTTTAAATGCCAATGCTAATCTGACCCTTAATGCAAGTGTTTGTTTATATATATTTTTCGGTCTTAAATGGATCGGTATGTAAACTTCCCAGGACAACTGTGTTGGTTGTTATATGAATTCAGATGTAGGCAGACACAATGAAAACCCGCTTAAATTAGCAATAATTTTTTGCGAAACATTTTTCAATATATCCGATAGTGAACACAAAGCCAGATTTCACCTGTACGGTAGATTACTCTGCATGTTCTTTGCACGCTGCTGTTTCACACTTTCTAAATACTTTTAATTTCCAAAGACTTTCTCACAGCTGTTTATATTTCTATCTATCAATCCATTTTCTATACCTGCTTATCCTTGCAAAGGAAGTGTAAATCCTGGACATGTTTTTGACCCATAAATGGGCCACAAAGAGATGTACAACCACACAAAGAAACAGTTAAACGTAAAAGTGTCAAGAGCTCAGAACCTTGGACCCAATATTCAAAGCAGACAGTTCTGGAAAATTTCAAACAAGACTTTATTTAGACTATGAAGGTGGTGGAAATAAACTAGATCCTCTGTAATGATAGAAACTCAGGTTAGTGACTTAGAATAAATGGCTGAACATGACTATGAGCAAAAGTATTTAACCTAGTTCTTAGTTCAGTCCGATCCCAGAGGAAGGAGATGAATCCGAACGGGAGATTTGTCCACCACTTGGCGCGGGTGCCTTCCCCAGAGTTCAGAGTGATGAGCGCAAGCCACCAGTGAGGAGCAACAATGTCCGTGAGGGAATATCCAGAGCCGAAATCAAAGTAGAGCCAGGTTTACAGACCAGAAGATCAGAGAGCCTAGGAGGTACCGGAGGAGAATCCAAGCCAAGGTCAGAAGCACATTCCAACTTCGGTTAATCGGTAGAATCCAGGAATCAGTCCAGAATAATTTCGACTAAAGGCTGATTTGTACTCAGAAAACAGGTCCTCTGCTTGTGTTAACACAGATATGCCCCTGCACCTTCCGCAGACACTCCGGTGCACCTCTCCGAAACTGTAGATGACCCTCAAACAGTGCCACAGACAGGAGGCCTCTGATTGGTCAAATCTACCTCCACTCTACACTATGCGTATTTCCTGTTTGGTACCTTACTGGCTTGTTTTGTTTGTATAACCGCCATTGCGTAAAACAACTTATGAAGATGGACCAGCTAGAAGAGTGAGGTGTGCGAGAACCCTGGGACCCTTTTTCCACTCCGTTGTCGCACAAACTTGCCCCTTGCGTTTTTCCACTTCCTCTGCCATATCCAGACCCACAGTTAGTTCGTGATTGTCCCTCTTGCGTCGTGGCGTGGAATAGTATAGCTCAGCCCACACTTAAAAATTGGGCATAAATCAAAAATATCTGCGTCATACCTGCAACAAGCTCACTGCGACACACTGCTGCGGGAGGATAACCAGCCCTTAACGGAGCAGACAAGGGCAAAGCAAAACTCGGGAATCACAAAATGCAGAAACAGGTCAGAATGAATAACTCAGAGCAATATTAACAATGCTATAGTTACTCTCACCAAACAGCTCGAATAACCTGGAGCGATGGTAGGCAAACAGTTAGCAGGATCCAGGTGGACAAATGAACTTAATGAGCCGCCGGGCCAATTAGACAGGTGACAACAGTAAATGATAATGCCAACTATCAGAGCCAAGACCATGACAAAAGGGGTCTGGAGAGAAAATTAACCAAACACTCAACCTTTTATCTCTAGGAGGACGTCTCAAAATCTACAGAGAACCCATTGACTTACTGGGAGAACATATAAATTAAAAGCAAGAAATGTCTTGCTGCAATAAAACAGCGCAACCAGTCCTTTGATATTTTCAAATAGACCAATTTTTCTTTTTTTTAGTGGGAAGGAAATTGTTGACTTCATTCTAAAGCAATACAATCAAAGAAACATAGACGTTAGGTAAAAGGAATGTTTGTAGGTATCTAAAGCATTGGTATATCCTAATAGCTTTACCTGGTGAATGCTTACTAACAACTACCAGTTTATGACTAACAACCATGTTCTCATACATATACATATATTTATTCTTTTGGCTAAGTGACCAAAAGGACAAATCCCAGCTTTAAAAATGTCAACTTTTTGACCTTTTCTTGTTTTGTGAGGCCTATGTAAATGAAATCTATAGAAATTAATTTTTATTCTAAACCTCAGATGTGTGGCAGCAGGTAATCTAAAAGGATAAAGGTAAATGATGACGACTGAAATGTTATTTTGGTATTATATCATTCCTTATTTGTTTATTAACTGTGTCTCTCTGTCTCTCTCTCTCTGGGTCTTCCTCAGTCACGGCTTGGGTCATTTCTTCTCCTGCAGAGGAATAGCTCTTGCTGTTCAGCACTTTTGGGACAGAGGTCATCGTCACATTAGTGCTCTGGTGCCTCAGTGGAGACAGAAGAGTGACCCCAGGATCAAAGGTTACCATGGAAATTTGTCTTTAAAATATAAAAGATTTTCCTTCATTTTTTAGTACCGTAATGAACTTCTTAGTGAGTTTTTTTTTAAACTGAAAAAGATAATTATTAATCAAAAAGATGCTATTGATATTAAGACTTCAATAAGCTACATAATGCTTTAATATTATTATTATTATTTTAGTGGACTTCTTGTCTGTTCTAATGCCATAGTCATTTATTTAAAATCATTAGAACATTCTACAGATCATTTCTACAGAGACATAAATGAGCAAGTGAGATTACGTTAATCATATAACAGAAGGAGCATGAATTCACACAAAAGTTTTTATAGAGGGAAAAAAATCTAAGCTAAATTGACCTTATTGTGAACCTAAGAGTTTGCTCCGCTGGTTGAAGGCAAACTAATGAACGTAACATTAAGAGCTTAATCTGCTGCAAACACATGAATGATGCAAACTCCAAAACACACAGGAACAAAAAAACTAGTTCCAAACAATAACCCTACGATAAAATCAGGCTGCGGTCCCAAAACATAGAATGCTCCTCAGGTACTGAAGTTCAAGAGGGACGAAAGCTTTTCTATCACTGCTCCTCATTTATGGAGTAACCTCCCGCTGCACATCAGAGAGACTCCTTCACTGTCAAATTTTAAAATACGGCTTAAGACTCACTTTTAGTTGTTGGCCTTTAACACTAGCATGACTTAGTTGTAAGTATATATACATATGCTATATTTTATTATTTTATTGTGCGTTTTTCATTGTTTTAACCGTGTTAAGCACTTTTATTTTCAACCATAGCTGTATTAAAGCACTCTAGAAAAGATTATGTTGGTGCAAACTCCAAAACACACAAAAAAAACAAACAAATGCAATAAATACTGCAAAAGAAAAGTTACAAAATTGGAGCTCAATGAAAATTTTGCAAGTGCCAAAAAAAAAGCAACTAAACACTTCTAGGCCATTATTTAGTCTTTCTCCCAGACAGTTGGAACCAGACTCTCAGTAAAGATCAACATGCTAATGTTTCCTACATAATTATGATGATTTTCTATATTTAACGAAAATCTACAGCCAATATTTACGTATATTACGTACATCCTTCTAGTAATCTTACCAAAAACATCTTTGCATCATGTTGATGTCTTAATTGTGTGGGATCACCAGACTTGGTGATTGCCTCCCCCTATTGGTCCACCCCACTGCTGTTTTTCTGTTGGTGGAGCCAGTTTTCAGTTTCAATGTTTTACACCTTCTGTTGGTTTTGGTACTTGCAGCATCATGTCATTTTACTTGCATTGCTTATGTTTCTGCAGCGCGTTTAGTCGTTTGCTGCACATTATTGTGAACATTGTGTGGTTTGCTTGTGTTTTTTTCAGAGCAACACTATATGACAGACCTGCAGAACCTGGGCCTGCTCTCCTACACCCCCTCCAGGGAGGTCCAAGGCAAGAGGATCAGCTCATATGATGACAGGTAGAAAAAAAAAACATCAAGTTAACTGCGTTTCTGCATTTTATCAAACTACTATCACAAACTATAATCTCTGTTGCGGTTGGATGTGATTGGCTAACACAAAGTAAGGCAAAAATGATCATAAGTCATCTGAATAGTAGGTTGAGTCGATTTGTGTATAACAAAAGTCATTAATGAGAGAGAAAGCCCCTTTGGAGGAGCAATAGGGATCCTA